>NC_087156.1:13479496-13486996 GCF_035594125.1 Scylla paramamosain
GAAAACCTACAAAATCATCCTAGCAGCAAAGCAAACATGAAAACAAAAGAGCCATACCTAGACCAAACAGAATGAAACACACATAAAGTGAAGGACATTAACTGCACAGTACAGAACATCATCGTCTAGTAATGTGATAGCGTTCGCTTCAGACACGTCGAAGCAGGTGGGGAGACAAGACGTTAGCAGCAAGCAATTCCAGATAGCCACAGTACTGCAGGAAAGAATACAGAGACAGCCGCCTGATATCAATACGCTGGTTAGCATTAAGGATATGACTAGATAAGAATTCCGTCGACCTCGAAGCTGAGAGGAGGCTGGTCACTGGACTGCTGCTTAACTCACTGACTCCTATGACTTACACTCGTGACTACCAAAATGCCTCGATAAAAGTTAGAACATAGATTAGATAAACGCAGTTGACAGCAAAAGGATTGATGGAGTGGTTTAAATCTGTTAGTATTCTGAAGTTCTATTTCTGCTAAGTAAAATCGATTAAAATTACCCAAATGACACGTGTCATTGTCATTAGCCGTCAGAGAGTTAAAGAGCATAAGCTGGATGATTGACCGATTGATAGAATGAATGACTAATTGATTGACTGATACTGAATTTTTGGAGCCTCAGCGATACGGGAAGAGTTGGCCGCAAAAATACCATACAGGGGATCGCAAAAAGCTGTTCCATCACGCAGCGGCTGATCTGAAAATTTTGTCTGCTAGTCTGATGAGAGAAGCAGCGGTGGCAGATCGCATTACTGCAGAGTAGGCAAGAAGTTTCAAGGGAACTTTTTGCATATTCTGCATACTTCCCCTAACTTCACTTGTATATTGGCAAGCATCTGTTCAGTCCATACAATAGATAAGTGATTTTCGCTTCAGTTGTAGCTCTGACATCTATTCACTGCATGGCGGCAGTAGAAACACTAAAATAGCCTCACTCACCGTCCCCTTCTGGTTGCGTTGATTGCACTGTGGGGAGAGGGATAAGGATAAGAATCCATTTACTTGTGGTATTTTTTTTCCTATGCGCTATTTCCAAGATGGTAAAAATTTGCCACAAAAATACAACCCACAATATCATTACCAAAAAATAATTTCTCCGTGAGTAATTAGATTTTACTATTACAGGCTAGATAAGATAAGACTAGAACAATCTATCAGGGTAATTATTTTGAGAAAAATTTTTATTGATGAATCTTCCTTGGTGAAACTTATCTGGGTTAAATTTAGATAGAAACCAGTTTCTTACAGTTAAACGCATCCTTCGTGTCAAGGAGTACTGCTGTGCCGTGTGTAAATCTCGCAGAGGAACGCGTAGCAACTCATCTACAACTTAAAACACAAACCTCCTCAAAAGACAATGAAAGTACAATATAAAAATAAAAAAAACGGAGGGTATGCACGACGATGTAGCACATACATTTCCCCACTCACTAAGCACATAATCAGTACAATCACACACAGTTCCATCCTGTGCCTTCACAACTCGAGTTTAATTCCCACACGATGAATTGCTGCCAATCATAGTCACAAATGAGGCTTTCCGTATTAGAAAGTGCGATCAGATAGTCACCGAAAAGGTTTTGATCGATTAAACTGTTTTGATCTCAGCTCATCTAACGCGGGATATCTCAGCTGTTCTAAGAGAAAAAAATAAAATATTTGAAGATACTCTCAAACTCAACCGTACTCACATCAAACCAACATCAGGAGGCCAACGGTACCACCAGGACCAATGAGCCTTCACACAGCAATGCAAGACGAGCTGCAAAGAAAAGAAAACTGGAGATTAGAGTTTGGAGATTATGAAAAAGATTACATAAAAAGAACAAATGCCAGAAAATGTTGGTCCCTTAAAAGGACACGAGCTGAGCCACGCATTGCTGCTGGTAAGCCACGGCTGGGAAAATCAGAACAGATAAAAAAAAAAAAAACAGAGGTTAATTTAGAATATGATTAGATTTATGAATAAGATCGAACCGGACACAAATGAATTGTGTAATATTAAAGGGAACACTTAAGTGTAGATCGACTGACACTTTGTAATTTCCTTTAGGTTCAATGTAGAAACGTTATACTCAGGTCAAATTTCATGCCTCAGTCAAAGAATTAACCCTTCTACAGCGCTATTAAACCATTCACAGCACTAGACGTAATGCATGAAATCTTTATAAGCGTGTTCAAGAAAGAAGAGGATTAAAAGAAATTGATATAACAATTTTTAGCCAGTTTAATGATCGCAAGCTGCTGTTGGACAAGTAAAGATATCTCAGAGTAGTTAATTATTAAGAAAAAATGTGGTAAGCAGCAGTGAAAGGGTTAAGGACAATCACTAAAGCGGCAAGCTTTACTAAGATAATGATGCGAGTTTCCACGCTAACGATGCGAGTCCAAGCTAACGATGCGAGTCCAAGCTAACGATGCGATTCCAAGCTAACGATGCGATTCCACGATAACGATACGATTCCACGATAACGATGCGATTCCACGCTAACGATGCAATTCCTGTTTCTATGATACGAAAGGAGACTGAAGTTTTGTATTTACGTTCCTTACAGAGGCGTAGGTTAAGTAGAGAGAGACCTGATAGAGGCCTTTGAGTAGTATGGGGCAGTGAAATATAATCAGCCTGGTTCCATGGTGCATGATATTTTTTCAAAGGTTATCCAGAATTGCTGGGTACATGGAAGTGTACATGACATGACCAGTGTCATGAGGAAGAAGTAAGTTGCTTAGTATGAAAAGATATAAATTGTGATTACAAATTCATGTATTATATCACAGTACACCCAGACGCAACTCGCGCCTCATGTGCTTGAGATATGGCGTCTTAAGACTAGAGAAAATGTCAAATATTCATGTAAATTCATGTAATTCTTTTGTAATTAGTTGTCCAAGGCTCAAGTCTACATAAATTTATTAAAAGCTCTCGGAAGGGTGGATGGATTTAGAAAAGGTAAATAGCACTGCCCCTAGGGAAGTGCTGCAAAAAAAAAAAAAAAAAAAGAAAAGAAAGAAAAACTAACATTGAATAAATAATGAGAAAAATTTACAAATAAGACAAGAAATGCAAGAGAAGGAAGATTAGAAGTAAAAAAAGAAGAAAAAAGGAGAAGAATACAGCAACATTCTCTGAGCAAAGGATTGCAGGATAGCAGCAAAGCTGAAAGCTCCTCCCATCCACCAGCCGACGATATCATGAAAAGAAATTGAGATTAAAATATGCTTGGCACAGTTGAAGTGGAAGTATGGATGTCTGAGGCAGCAGCCTTGCCTGATTTAGCGTACTTTCCTTTCATGAACGCCATGCAACATTGACTCCTGACGTAACAGGAGGTTTGGCCAATAGTAGTTTACATATAAATTTACATATAATGAGAAATGCTTCTTCTTTCTCTGATGGCGGTGGTGCTGCTTTTTCTTCTTTTTCTTCCTCTAATGCCGGTGATGCTGCTTCTTCCTCTGATAGCAGTGGTGGTAGTCCTTTTTTTTCTTTTTTTATCCTTTGATGGCGATGGTGCTGCTTCTTTTTCGCGTTTTCTCCCTCTGATGGTGGTAATGATGGTGTTGCTTCCTGTTCTTGTTCTTCTTGTTCTACTGAGTTCGTTGGTGGTACGGTGGTGGCAGTCAGAGCCAGAGTGAGAGAAGTAGGAGGTACTGCACACTCACCACCCCTGCTCCCCAGTCTTTGGAGCTGCCAGGATGAGTCAGGTTGATGGTTGGAGTCAAACTGGAGACCGGGAAGGGTAGGGAGGTTGGTGGTATGGAAGTGCTACGCACTCACCTTGCCAGGATAGGGTAGGGATCAGGGTCTGAGTGGGTCAGAGAGTAGGAGGTACTGGTGGTCTGTACATTTGGAGTTGCTCTTTGGAGTTGTTGTAGGGAGGTGCTGCACACTCACCTCCCATGCTCCCCAGGGTCAGTCAGTTTGGTGATCTGTTGCCAGATTACATATTTGTAAGTCAGTCAGGTTGGTTGTTTTTGGATTTGCCAGGGTCAGTCAGTCAGGGTCAGTCAAGGGAAGTGCTACGCACTCACCTTGCCAAGATCAGAGGGGTGGTGGTGGTGGTCTGTACAGTTGGAGTTGCTCTTTGGAGTTGGTAGGATGAGTCAAATTGGTGGTCAAAGTCAAACTGGGAGGCTGGGAAGAGTAGGGAGGTGCTGCACACTCACCTCCCGTGCTTCCCGGGTGGGGTGGTGGTGGTCTTTTATTTGTATTTTTTATGTAGATTACCAGAGTCAGTTTTATTGACGGAGGAGTAGGAGTTGAATTGCTTTGATTATTTTTATATTATTTATTTTATTTCTTTTGTTTTTGGTGGTCTGTTGCCAGGATAGGGTAGGGATAGGTTGGTTGTTTTTAGAGTTGCCTGGGTCAGTCAGGTTGGTGGTAGGGAAGTGCTACGCATTCACCTTGCCAGATCAGTTGCTAGGGTGGGGAATAGTTTTATAGTTGGAGTTGCTAGGATGAGTCAGATTGGTGGTCAAAGTCAAAGTAGGAGACTGGGAAGGGTAGGGAGGTGCTGCACACTCACCTCCCGTGCTTCCCAGGGTCAGTCAGGATGGTGGGTCTTTGGAGTTGCCAGGATGAGGCACGGGAAGTGCTACGCACTCACCTTGCCAGGATCAGTTATCAGGGTGGGGAATACTGGTGGTGGTCTGTACAGTTGGAGTTGCTAGGATGAGTTAGATTGGTGGTCAAAGTCAAACTAAGAGACTGGGGAGGGTAGGGAGGTGCTGCACACTCACCTCCCGTGCTTCCCAGGTGGGGTGGTGGTCTTTGGAGTTGTCAGGGCCAGTCAGGTCGGTATTGTTTTATTTTTATCATTTATTGTTGATTTATTGTTGAGGGGAGGAGTAGTTTTTTCACAATTTTTTTCCTTTTATTTATTTTTTTATTTTATTTTAATTCAATTTTTTTTCTATTCTTTTTTGCCTGGTCCGTACGTGTTGCAGTTAGGCTGGGAGAGAAGGGAAGTGCTATGCACTCACCTTTGCTTTTTATTTATATTTTTTTTTCATGTTAAGTAGAGAGAAGGGAAGTGCTATGCAGTCACCTTTATTTTATTTTTTTTTTTTATACTTTTATTTATTTATTTATTTGTTTTTTTTTTTTTTTTTTGCCTGGTAGCCCGTAGACTTGCCAGGGTTAGGATGGGGGAGAGAAGGGAAGCGCTGTGCACTCACCTCCCTTGCTCTCCCACGGGGCCCTTTTTCTTTTTTTTAAAGTTGGTCTATTTCCCCATCTTTTTTGTAAAGGGATATGACCGCTGGCTTCTAACGTGTCACAGATGAAGGACCAAACTTTTAGGGGTTAAGAATCCAGCAATCACTTCAAGGTTTAAAGTCTTGTCTCCAGCTCCAAGGAAAAAGAGTTCAAGTTAAGGTTCAGTGCACAGAGTTTGGGAGATCAATGTCAGTCTTTTAGGATCAAGGTTTTGGGATCAAGGTTCGGAGTTCACTGTCGGGTCTCATGACTTAAGGATCGGTTTGCAAGTATCGTGTTCAGGGGTCACGAGACAATCTAGAGAGAGTTTGGTGGTGGTGGTGGTGTTGGTGGTGGTGGTTGTGTTGGAGGTGGTGACGGTGGTAGTGGCGGTGGTGGTGGTGGTGGTTGTGTTGGTGGTGGTGATAGTGGTGCTGCTGATGGTGGTTGCAGTGGTTGTAACTGTGGACAAGTTGTTTTGCTGACGGTGTTAGCTCGACTGTTTGCTTGTATTGTAGTAGCTGGCGGTGGTGGTGGTGGTGGTGAAAAAGAAAGGAGGAAGTAAAAGAGGAAAAAAAGAAACAAGACTAGCACGGAAGCGAGAAGGATGTCAATGAAAGAACACGAGGACGGAGAAAAGAAACATGAGGAAGAGAAACAAAAGAAAAGAACAGAGAGGAAAACCAAAGGAATATTGGTATTTGCCGTAACAGTCAAAAGAGAGGAGAGAAACAGCAGTTTAGATAGATGAAATGATGTGACGTGCGTGAAATGAAGTGAGGTGAAGTGAGGTGAGGTGAGGTAAAATAATGTAATGTACGAGTAAGCTAAGGTAATGTTAGGGAAAGAAAAGGAAAGGAAAGGAAAGGAAAGAAAGGGAAAGAAATGTAAGGTTAGGTAAAGTAGAATAGGATGGTAAGGTAAAGGTGTGGTGAAGGTAAGTAAGGTAAGTTAAGGTAGAGTATGGTAGAGTAAGGCTAGGTTTAGGTAAGAGAAAGGGAGTCAAGGGAGATGAGGCGAGGAAACGTAAGGCAGTGATAGTCAATTCGGGTGCACGGTGCACCCCAGGGTACTTGGAAATAGTGTAGTATATGGAGGGTGTTTGTAAGGGTGTCCAGTACGGAGAGGTGTTTTAGGAAGTGTCATGTAAGAAACTGACTTAAAATGAAATTAAAGTATTACAAATTTATGTATTATATTGGTACATTATAGCTTTAAAAGAAGATTAGACAAATTTATAGGTGGGGATGATAGGCAGAAATAGGAAAGTATGTATCATACAGTGACCGCCACGTGTAGGCCTGATGGATTCTTGCAGCTTCTCTTATTTTCATATGTTCTTATATTATCATTCAGGCGCAACTCGAGCGTTATGTGTTTGAGATGTGCCATTTTATTTTATTATTCATATTTTAGCATCTATATAGCAATTATTTAGGACAGAATAACAATTTTATATGTTTAATATAGAAATCTAATACTTCTATTTAAATATTTTCAGTCTTAAAACAAGAGAAAAATTTCAAATATTCATGTAGTTCTTTTTTAATTAATTATCCAAGGTACTAAGGTGTAAATGAATTCTTCAAAAGCCCTCGGAAGAGTGCATGAACTTAGAAAAGGTGGAAGAACACTGACGTAAGGTACGGTGAGGTGAGACGAAGTGATGTGACGTAGGATGGGGATGGTGAAGGGAAGGTGAAGGGAAGGTGAAGGGAACTGAGACAGAAGTGAGGTGAGGCTTGTGCGGTGAGTTCAGGACATGACATTCTCTCGGCAAGTTGACGACCAGTGAATCGGTAAACAATCAGATTCACCTCAGAGTCCTCGAGATTCCGCTCCACACACACCTCTACCTCTTTCCCTCTTTCGTAAAAATATAAATAAATGAAAAAAATTAACAAATAAAATATTATATATATATATTTATATATATATATATATATATATATATATATATATATATATATATATATATATATATATATATATATATATATATATATATATATATATATATATATATATATATATATATATATATATATATATATATATATATATATATATATATATATATATATATATATATATATATATATATATATATATATATAATAGTAAATAAATAAGTCAATGAAAATTACAAAATAATAATAAACGAAATGTTAATCAGATGAGTTGGTTTATTTTAATATTCCTATTTTTTTATGGTTTTCACCTCTTTTCTCCATGTGTTCCAAAACTGTGTTGTTGGTTTCATGTACATATGTGTTGCTGTGTATGTATATT
>NC_087156.1:13489496-13494496 GCF_035594125.1 Scylla paramamosain
GGAAAGAAGGAGGGAGGTGACATGCATGATAAATTTCTTTACACGAGACCAGTAAGGAGGACGAGTAGGAAGTATAACAGGAGGAGGAGGAGATAAGAGGAAAATAAGACGGTAATGAACGTGAGCAGCAGAGAGAGAGAGAGAGAGAGAGAGAGAGAGAGAGAGAGAGAGATCTTTGGCTTAGTGACGTGTAGGGCAGGGTCGTGATTTGGGGGGGTGGGGGGTTCGGGTGTAAGGAGGAGCCACACGTCAGCAGGTCCTGTCGCGCTGCGCCCTAACAAGCCGCCGTAAAGCGGGTGTTCAGGGACGTCATGGGCGTAATCTATTCCCTCCCCGCAATTAGTGAAGTGGATCTTGTAAAATATCAGCGCGCCCGGATTTAGGACATGTTGTTCATCATGTGTTTGTTGGTTCCACTTTCCCTCTCCTCTCCTCCTCCTCCTGCTGCTGCTGCTGCTGCATTGCATTGCATTGTCTTGTCTTGCCTGTCCCCCCTTCCTCCTCCTCCTACTACGCTTACCACTCATTCTCTTCCCTTTTCTCGTCTTTCCTATTTCTCTTTTTTTTTCATGTTCCTGTATACACTTCCTTTTTTTTTCTAAGTCACTCCTTCCTGCCCTCTCTCATTACTCTTCCTTCTATTACACCTCTTTTTTCTTCTTTTTTCCTTCTCCTCCTCTTCTTATAAATATATACTATACTGTAATATACTATAAGTACATAAGTAGATAAATAAATAACGATGATGACGAAGACAAAGATCGAGTTTCCAAGATAATGATACGATTCCAGTTTCTACGATAATGATGTGAGTTACCACGATAACGATGCGATTCCATGATAATGATGCAATTTCACGATAACGATGCGATTCCACGATAAGGCTTCTACTACTTCTATTACTGAGAATGAGAAATGCACACATATAATGTAATGGGTATTGAATTCACTTGTTACTAATGCCACAGGGATGCAATATGAAATAGAATCAGATCTATTTTATATTAGTACGTTCTTTTTCAATAGCATGATGAGGTAGCTGTTTAACATGGAAAAAAAAAAAACTATCTATTTACATACCAGACCAGACAAAATAAAGAAACATTAAGAAAATTACTTTCTGGATAATATCAAAGTGATATAGAATATTCATGTTCTCAAAAACATCAATAGTCAAATTAGACCCATTCTGTAGTCCGTCCTTTTGATGGAATAGCAAAGCTTCTCAGTATAAAAAAAATATTTAGAGAAGAAATCTATTATCAAACAATACCGAGCTGTTTTTTTTTTTTTTTTTTATGTAGGAGGGACACCGGCCTCTCTCTCTCTCTAATCCACCATGCAGTCAGTCTACTTCCTAAATACTCCTATAAATCAGATCAAATATAGAGTTCCTAAAATTATTTTTAAAAATGTAAACAAGTATTTCTAACTTTTAATAGAATGAGACAAAGGCACAGCACTTCCCATTGAAATGAAAATTAAGTGCCCTGTAATGTACTAGCTAGTTGTCTCTCCACTGCTGATACGTGGAGAATTTACGCTTTGTTTAACTCTTTAGTTGCGACGGCTTCTCCTTAATTAAATTTCATCAAATGTTTGGATGCGAATTAAGAGTACAATTTTAAGACACCTCTGACAGCAACAGTGACAGTCAAGAAGTACAAACCATTTAGTCTTCAGTTAAAATTCACATAATTTTTAAGTATCTTGTATCTTGTTAGGTTACAAGTGGAAGTCTACAGTGGAAGTCTACAGATTAATCTGACTAGGACGAAGAAGGATAACATGCTAACGAAGAAAAGACGAGATGCAGGAAGGAAAGGATGAGAAGTGCATGTTGGATCATTGAAGGAAAGGAAGGAAAGAGAGGAAAAAAAGACAAGATAAGAGGAACAGGAAACATTAGCTTAATTAAAGGAGGAACGAGAGTATGTTGCAGGAACTGGGAATGAGAGGGAGAGAGAGAGAGAGAGAGAGAGAGAGAGAGAGAGAGAGAGAGAGAGAAGGAGGATATGGAGTTATTGTAGGTGTTAGAGATCCTAGGCAGGAAAAGAAGGAAGGGAGGAAGGAAGAGAAAGAAGATGATGGAATAGTTCAGGACGAGGAGAGAGCTTTTAGAAGGGAGTAGGTAAGGAAAAGAAGGAAGCGTGGTGGTGGGTTTCAGAAAGAGAGAGAGAGAGAGAGAGAGAGAGAGAGAGAGAGAGAGAGAGAGAGAGAGAGAGAGAGAGAGAGAGAGAGAGAGAGAGTGCTTCAATGGTCATGAGAGTCAGAGAAGAAAAGAAGGTTCAGAATTAAGATATTTAAAGTTTTATGACCAAAGAAGAAGATGAGGAGGAATGACACATATAGTAGTATCAGAAGTAGTAGTAGTAGTAGTAGTAGTAGTAGTAGTAGCAGCAGCAACAATAGCAGTGATAATAATAGTCGTTGTGGTTGAAACTCCGTCGCAGTTGCCGTCCTTCTCGTACTTACAGTGGAAAGTCTCAAACTGCGGCGTGTCACGGTGGTGCTTGCGGACAAAGGGCGGCGCTGCGTGGGAAGGCTATTTGGACCCTGGGATGGAAAAAGAAGTAAGGGAAAAGAAAAGGCGCGAAAAAAGTCAACTTCCTTTCCTTACAAGCTTGCCAGTTGACGCTTGGCTGGCTGGCTGGCTGGCTGACTGGGTGGATGGGGTGTGGCTAGCTGACTGGTTGGCTGACTGGGTGTTTAAGTGGCTAGCTGGGTGGATGGCTGGCTGGCTGGCTGGATGGATGGATGGATGGTTAGGTGGCTGACTGGATGGATGGATGGATAGATGCATTGTTAGGTGGCTAGTTGGTTTGTTGGCTGTCTGGATAACCTGTTGGCTGCTTGGCTGGCTGGATGTCTGGCTGTCTGGCAAGATGGGTGGATGGATGGATGGATGGCTAGGTGGCTAGTTGACTGACTGGTTGGATGGCAGGTGGGTAGCTTTCTAACTGACTGGCTGACTCGTTGGCTACATATTTAGCTGGCTGGCTAATCGGCAGGATTGTTAGGTAGCTAGTTGGCGAGGTGATTGGTTGGCTGCCTGAATGTCTCATTGTCTGGCTAGTTTGTTGGTTGGCTTGGTGGCTGGCTGGTTGATTCGTTGTCTGGTCGGCTAGGTAGCTGGTTGGTTGGGTACTTGGATGGCTGACTGGTTGACAGGCTGGGAGGTTGTCTCGTTGGCTGGCTGGCTGAGTGGCTGGTTGTTTTGAGTGGCTGGGTGGTTGACCAGCTACCTGACTGACTGATTGGCTTGCTGACTTGCTGGCTGACTGACTAGCTGATGTTGTCTTGTCTGCACTACTTCGTTCTTACCTTGCTATGTTACCTTCTGCTCTAAGTTGTTTTATGTAATGTTATTTCGTTCCACTGTGACATTTACTCTGCCTTGATCTGCCTTGCTTAAGCCAGAAATAGGACAAAACATTTTGGCCTTACTTTTTGTACTTTATCATCTTGCTTTATACTGCATGATTCTTTTTCATCATTCCATTCTAGTCTGATTTATTGTGTTCTAGTACTCTCCTTTACGTCGTATGATCCTATTGCTTTGCTCTACTTCTTAATTATTTCTCGTAAATCATCACATTATTCCATTTACGTATTCCACTCGCTTGCTTTTATTTCCCTGTGTTGTATTCCCTTTTACTCCTCGTTTTTGTGTTTTATTCCATTTGCAGAGTGCCTTCCCGCGGCGTGTAGAGGAACAGAGAGGACTCGTTAATTGAGAGGAGTCCTTGTGAGAACAGATGACTTAGTCTGTGAATGTTTTTTTTTTATGTAATACTTGTATTGTATACACTTGATTTTTCTCCGATTTTCAAATGTTTATTTTATAATTATTCTCTATGAATAGAATGCATGTGCTTTTTAATGTCTATTATTTATCTCTCTCTCTCTGTTGGTAATATTTCTTTTCGTAAATGTAAAAGTGCCGGCACATTTCTCCAATTTATATTCTGGCCGTGCTCGTTGCATCAAGCATTTTGTCGTGAATTCACGGTATTTAGTCTATGTAGCTTTTCTTGAATTTATTCTAGCATCTTTTTTTTTTTTTTTTTGTCGAGTTTCTCATGCCATATTCTTTGAGCTTCTTTCTTTCTTTCTTTTTTTTTTTATTTAATTCATGCTGCAGCGAAAAATTCGAAATATAATTTTCTTCTCAAACCCTTACCCTTCTCGTCTTGGCTTTTACACAGGCTCCATCTTTTCATTGTATACTTTAATTGTAATTAACTTAGCATTATCTTATCTTTTCCCATGCGTAAACTACTAATTTCTTCATCATTCCTGTTCTTATTTTCTCATGTCGCCTCTAATATCTCATTCCTCCATTTCCATTCTGTTTTACATATTTTTTTTTCGTTTTAATTCACTCAACTTTCTCCTTTTCATCCACTTTTATATAACATGCATATACATCTCTCACTTCTTTGTTTCTCTAATGCACATTCATCTTATTTGTATATATAATTTCCTATCTACCAGTTACCAGCCTCCTCATGCTCTCCTTTTCCCTTGTAGTCATCCTCATTGCTATTCTGTTTTTATTCCCTCCTTATATTTTTTTTTTCTTTTTACTCCCTCATTCTTTTCTTTTCCTTTGCATCTGTCATTCACGACCATCACTCGGTCTTCCCCTCGTGTACTTCCCTCTAAACACACACACACACACACACACACACACACACACACACACACACACACACACACACCTGTCCAGTTTCCTGTGCACGTGACAGGTGTGTGAGTCTCGTCCTGTGGCTTTTGAGGGGATAAATGTAAGCAGGAAATGAGATTCTGAAGTCTGGTCTTGTGCATCTTGGGGAGGCGTGAAGGGGTTTTCCCACGCAAACGTGAGAGAGAGAGAGAGAGAGAGAGAGAGAGAGAGAGAGAGAGAGAGAGAGAGAGAGAGAGAGAGAGACCCCCTGAGGCTGCTGCCACACACAGTGCAAAGGTGCACCAGAGCTGCGGCCAGTAGTGACGAGCTA
>NC_087156.1:13499496-13609496 GCF_035594125.1 Scylla paramamosain
GGTGATAGTGTCTGGCATGGAAGCATACATTCCTCACTCTTTTTCTCGTCGTAAACCTTCTAAACCTTGGTTTAACACAGCTTGTTCTCGTGCTATACATGATAGAGAGGTGGCCCACAAAAGGTACTTAAGCCTTCCATCAACAGAATCTCATGCACTTTATATTTCTGCCCGGAACCATGCCAAGTCTGTTCTCCAACTAGCCAAAAACTCCTTCATTAACAGAAAATGTCAAAACCTTTCAAGATCTAACTCCCCTCGTGATTTCTGGCATCTAGCCAAAAATATCTCTAATAACTTTGCTTCTTCTTCTTTCCCTCCTCTATTTCAACCAGATGGCACCACTGCTATCACATCTATTTCTAAAGCTGAACTCTTTGCTCAAACCTTTGCTAAAAACTCTACCTTCGACGATTCTGGGCTTGTTCCTCCCTCTCCTCCACCCTCTGACTACTTCATGCCACCTATTAAAATTCTTCGCAATGATGTTTTCCATGCCCTCGCTGGCCTAAACCCTCGGAAGGCTTATGGACCTGATGGGGTCCCTCCTATTGTTCTCCGAAACTGTGCCTCCGTGCTTGCACCTTGCCTAGTCAAACTCTTTCAGCTCTGTCTGTCAACATCTACCTTTCCTTCTTGCTGGAAGTTTGCCTACATTCAACCTGTTCCTAAAAAGGGTGACCGTTCTAATCCCTCAAACTACCGTCCTATTGCTTTAATTTCCTGCCTATCTAAAGTTTTTGAATCTATCCTCAACAGGAAGATTCTTAAACATCTATCACTTCACAACCTTCTATCTGATTGCCAGTATAGGTTCCGTCAAGGCCGCTCTACTGGTGATCTTCTGGCTTTCCTTACTGAGTCTTGGTCATCCTCTTTTAGAGATTTTGGTGAAACTTTTGCTGTTGCCTTGGACATATCAAAAGCTTTTGATAGAGTCTGGCACAAAGCTTTGATTTCCAAACTACCCTCCTACGGTTTCTATCCTTCTCTCTGTAACTTCATCTCAAGTTTCCTTTCTGACCGTTCTATTGCTGCTGTGGTAGACGGTCACTGTTCTTCTCCTAAATCTATTAACAGTGGTGTTCCTCAGGGTTCTGTCCTGTCACCCACTCTCTTCTTATTATTCATTAATGATCTTCTAAACCAAACTTCTTGTCCTATCCACTCCTACGCTGATGATAAGACCCTGCACTTTTCCACGTCTTTTCATAGACGTCCAACCCTTCAGGAGGTAAACATATCACGCAGGGAAGCCACAGAACGCTTGACTTCTGATCTTTCTAAAATTTCTGATTGGGGCAGAGCAAACTTGGTATTGTTCAATGCCTCAAAAACTCAATTCCTCCATCTATCAACTCGACACAACCTTCCAGACAACTATCCCCTCTTCTTCAATGACACTCAACTGTCCCCCTCTTCTACACTGAACATCCTCGGTCTGTCCTTTACTTATAATCTGAACTGGAAACTTCACATCTCATCTCTAGCTAAAATAGCTTCTATGAAGTTAGGTGTTCTGAGACGTCTCCGCCAGTTTTTCTCACCCCCCCCAACTGCTAACTCTGTACAAGGGCCTTATCCGTCCATGTATGGAGTATGCTTCACATGTCTGGGGGGGTTCCACTCATACTGCTCTTCTAGACAGGGTGGAATCAAAAGCTTTTCGTCTCATCAACTCCTCTCCTCTAACTGACTGTCTTCAGCCTCTCTCTCACCGCCGCAATGTTGCATATCTAGCTGTCTTGTACCGCTATTTTCATGCTAACTGCTCTTCTGATCTTGCTAACTACATGCTTCCCCTCCTTCCGCGGCCTTGCTGCACAAGACTTTCTTCTTTCTCTCACCCCTATTCTGTCCACCTCTCTAACGCAAGAGTTAACCAGTATTCTCAATCATTCATCCCTTTCTCTGGTAAACTCTGGAACTCCCTGCCTGCTTCTGTATTTCCACCTTCCTATGACTTGAATTCCTTCAAGAGGGAGGTTTCAAGACACTTATTCATCAATTTTTGACCACTGCTTTGACCCTTTTATGGGACTGGCATTTCAGTGGGCATTTTATTTATTAGATTTTTGTTGCCCTTGGCCAGTGCCCTTCCTACATAAAAAAAAAAAAAAAAAATATATATATATATATATATATATATATATATATATATATATATATATATATATATATATATATATATATATATATATATATATATATATATATATATATATATATATATATATATATATATATATATATATATATATATATATATATATATATATATATATATATATATATATATATATATATATATATATATATATATATATATATATATATATATATATATATATATATATATATATATATATATATATATATATATATATATATATATATATATATATATATATATATATATATATATATATATATCACATGAATACAGCATACTCGCATACAAACATACACATGCACACACATAAACTCTTACACAGTTGCACTCATACACATATATCTTATACTTTTTTTTATTTTTCTTTATTTTTTTTTTCTTTAGGCTACTCGGCACTGGCGCGCTTTATATACACCGCAAATCGTTAAAACTAGTTCCTTCTCCCCAATTACACACCACTTTATTTTTAATACATCTCTAAAAGTTTTTAGCTTTTGTCTTTACTCAGGCTGATCTTGAAGATTTTAGGTAGTTATCTAGTTAGTTTTCGGGTTTCAAAACAATAACACAGATTTTCTGTATAATTACAACAATTAACATTTCATATAGCTCTACAATTTATCTTCAACATTTTGAGAGAGGGAATTTTTACATGGCTTGTATAAAAAATCCTTGAGCAACCTTCGTTTCTTTATCCAAGAATCAGCAGCGTCAACGGGAATGAAATATGCCTCCGCGCCAAGGGGAGATTTTTAATATATATATATATATATATATATATATATATATATATATATATATATATATATATATATATATATATATATATATATATATAGATAGATAGATAGATAGATAGATAGATAGATAGATAGATAGATATACACAATGATCCATTTCAATGGGTCGTCAAGGATATGTGCACAGTTTTATTCCCAACATACCTAGCAAAATGTTATCAAAGTACCAATCCTGTGTATAGAATATCTAGCACATTAACATCTAAGGCTAAGCAAATCATAAAGACAGACAATTTAATTGAGGTAAAAAAAAAAAAGTCTACATCTGCTCTTGTCTTTCAAATATAATTTAAACTTTAAATAAAAGAGCGCTTATGAAGGAATATAGGTCGGCATGGTCAATCTGGACAGGAATTTGGGTCAGCCAAAAAAAAAAAAAAAGCGGTTAAGAACCACTCCTTTAAGACAATCCCTTGTTTTGTTTTTTTTTGTGATTGTTATAAAATGGAGTTTTTATATTTTTTTAAATTTAATTCTGTTTCTTTACTTTTTTTGTTCCATATATATATATATATATATATATATATATATATATATATATATATATATATATATATATATATATATATATATATATATATATATATATATATATATATATAGTCCTTGGTAGTAGTAATAGACGGTAAGGATGAATTGAAATCCCACACGATCCTCCATTCAAAACTCGCGCCCTCTAGACCATCAAGCAAGAAGCGACAGTGTCAAATGTGATAATGATGGATGGTGTAGTATGGATGTGTGCGTCCGTCAATCATTCGTAACTACGTCTTTCCGTGAGGCGGCTGAAGCAGGAAATCGCCGAGCCGTGCTGCAGAGAGGTGAGTACATCCTGACCAGGGTGAGGACGAGGCAGTGACGTGTGCAGTGTGCTGTGCTGCAGAATCAAGGGATGCGGCGGGAGGGTCAGGCTGTTATGGCGGTAACCTCTCGCGGTCTTGGGTACTATGACCAGGCCACAAAGTTTCATATCCCATATCGTAGTTTCCGGGGGTTGATATGCATGATGGAAACGTGGAATGTAACTTGTGATGATCAGTGGAGCTTTCATGGCGATACTACTACCATGACTGAAAATTAGGGAACTAGGATTGCCCGATTAATCCTCTCTCTCTCTCTCTCTCTCTCTGGAAGCTTATTTGTGCTCACTTACCTGATGGACTGAGTTTGATTGAATGACCGCAGTGAGGGCAGTCACAGATAATAGTGATGATGAGCCGTGGCTCCACACAGTTCATGGAGGATAAAACACGTATTTTTGGCCAGGCAACCCCAACCACCCATGCCATCCTGGTGCGTCCTCCCTGTCGGCTGGGTTGTGGGCACGTGTGTGTGTGTGTGTGTGTGTGTTAGAGTTTCATTAGAGTATGAGTAAGTGTAGTGCATAAATTTCGTTTGGTGCAAAGAGCGAGATTTTCGAATTGGAATCGTAGCTCATTGCGACTCAGGTGCAGAATACTGCGTGACGAGACGAAGCTGCTGATAGTTTCTTGTGTAACAGCTTTTGTTTTTGTAACACATCTTATTCTGTTTTTATTACGTTCTTCTTCCTTAAGCAATTAACTTCGTGTTATTTACGTCCAAACATCGAAAATTCAAGCCCCAACTTTAAGCATAATTTATAATGATGAACAGAATGTATTAAATTCTTTTAACCAGAACCTTTCAGATCAAGATATTGATTGACAGCTGCCAGGTACTGCAGGCCACTTATGTGAATGCTCTCAAAAATAATTTTAATTTTATTTTTAGTAGTTTTAATAGGTGAATAATAAATAACTTGATATAATATTAAAGTTTTATTTATATTAGTAGTATAACAGTAGGTATTCTGAAATGTTAACAAGTATGTGCTGCTTATAAAACATGGAAAACAGTACAACACATTAGGTGTGTAACACAGGGCAGAAAATAAAACCAAGGCATTACCATGAAAGACAGCAACATTCATAAGAGTTTTTTTTTTTTTTCCCACACATGCACAGACATTTGGCAACATCAAGGTGTTTATCAAACACTAACGCCTTACAAGACAGAACACATGGTTAGTTGCATTAAGAGATCACACAAAAGTCATCACTGTCCTATAGCATACATATATAATATACAGCAGCATCAAGAGACATTGCAATATTAAAAACATAGAAAATAAGGGAAGCTGCAAGAAGCGACCAGGCTTACACGTGGCAGTCCCTGTATGAAATATACCTACCTTTTTCCACCTATCATCCCCATCCATAAACTTGTCTAATCTTCTCGTAAAGCTCCCTAATGTCTTAACACTAAACATGATTACTGATTCTTTTCCACTCATTTACGACTCTATTTGAGAGCCAATTTATTCCTGCCTCTTTCTTAAACCAAAAATTTTCAAGCTTGAACCCGTTATTTCTTGTTCTATCCTAGTTGCTGATCCTAAGAATTTTGCTTACATCCCCCTTGTTATAACCCTTATACCACTTCAAGACTTCTGTGAGGTCCCCGCTTAATCCACTTCTCTCTAAAGAATGTAAATTTAACAGCTTCAGTCTTGCCTCGTAAGGAATACTCCTCATCCCCTTTTAGTCATTGTCCTCTGTACTGATTCTAATATACCTATATCTTTCCTGTAATGTGGGGACCAGAACTGCACAATGTAGTCTAGATGAGGTCTGACCAGCACCAAATATAACTTTAATATTACTTCAGGCCTTCTACTTTTAACACTCCCAAAAATGAATCCTAATACCCTATTTGCCCTGTTTTTGGCCTCTGCATTGCTTTCCTAGATGGAGTTCAGAGCTAACTATAACTCCTAAATCTTTTTTGTATCCTGAACCTACCAGAGTTTCCTTGTTTATTGTGTACCTACTGTGTGGGTTTCCTCTACCTATGCTAAGTACTTTGTATTTGTTGATATTAAACTGCATTTGCCATCTGTCCGTCCATTCATTCATCCTATGTAAATCTGCCTGCAAGGCGATGGCATCCGATTCTGACCTAATTAATCTACCTATCTTTGTGTCATCTGCAAATTTACTAACATTACTACTAATTCCACTATCCAAGTCAGTGATATATTTTAAAAACAACAGTGGCCCTAGTATTGATCCCTGTGGCATCCCAGTAATTACATGACCTCACTTAGATGTAGAGCCATTTATTATAACTCTTTGTCACCTGTCGCTTAGCCATGACCTTATCTAGCCTAACTCTTTCCCATCCATCCCATGTGCCCTAACCTTTCTCTGTAGCCTCTGATGGGGTACCTTGTCAAAAGCTTTACTAAAGTTCAGATATAAGATGTCATAACTATCACCATTATCTAGTGCCTTGTACACTTTACTGTAAAAACTTAATGAGTTTGTTAGGCAAGACTTCTTCGTGAAGCCATGCTGTGACTGATTTATCAAGTTATGTTTTGTCTAAATGCTCCCTTATGTTCCTTGCTGTTATTGACTCCAATATTTTACCCACAACTGAAGTTAAACTGACAGTTCTATAATTAGATGCTAAACTTTTATCCCCTTTCTTAAAGATGGGTACTACATTAGCCTGCCTCCACATTACTGGTACCTCACCTGACTCAAGTGATTTCCTAAAGACAGAGACTAACGGCTCACTAATAACCTCTGCAATCCTTAAGTACTCTGGGATATATTTCATCTGGTCCTGGTGTCTTGAACTTTTTAGCCTATCTATCTCCTGTTCCACTATCTCCTTAGTTATGGAAATATCTGTCAGCTTCTCATTCTCATCTGCTCTAAACATCTGTTCACTATTTGGCATATCCTGCATGTTTTCCTGGGTGAAGAAAGTTAAAAAATACTCATTCAGAATTTTACTTATCTCCTCCCCAGAACTAACTAGCTCCCCATCTGCTGTCTTTAATGGACCTATAGTATCCTTATTCTTTGTCCTGTATACCTGATAAAATCCCTTGGGATCTGTCTTCACCTGGGTGACTACCTTTAATTCATAATTGCCCTTGTTAACCTCCAGACTGTTCTAACTAATTCATTATATTGTGGCCTTAAAACCTCTCCACCTGCCCTTAATCTCTTATATATAATTCTCTTCCACCCTATATAATGTTTTAACCTAGTAGTCATCCATTTAGGGTAATTTTTCTGTGATCTTATTGCTCTATATGGGATGCTTGCTAACTGACATGTATGGAATTTATCTACAAAATATTTATACATCATTTACTTCGCCTAATCCCCACATTTCGGCCCCTTCCATCCTCTCCACTCTCTCATCTACTCGCCTCGACCTCACCTCTCCCATTTCAGCATGACCTGACCCTCCAACATACTCACACCTATCTCACCCTCTCTCTCTCCTCTGCCCCTTCCGGACACATCTTCCCTCTCTTGTCCTACACCCTCACACCTCACCTCACCTCTCTCATTCTGCCTTCTCTCTCTCAGCTCGGTTCTGGACCTGACCTCACCCTGCATCCGTTGCCAGTCCACTCCTTGGAGGTACCTTTTTAATTCCTCAAAATCTGCTCTCCTAAAGTCAGGTATTTTACTAGTGTTTTTGCTTCTAAAAATTTCTTCTCATTTTAATTTGTACCTAATTTCTCAATGGTCATTGTTACCTGGCTGTCTTCCAGCCTCTATCTGCATGACTGCTTCCTCCCTGTTAGTAAGAATTAAATCTATGGTATTGTTCCCCCTTGTGGGCTCTATGACTACCTGTTTTAAAAAATTGTCCTGAGTTACCTTAAGAAATTCCTCTGCTTCCTTGTTACCCACCATCAGGCTCCAGTTGATATTTATAAAATTAAAATCTCCTACCACACATACCTGACTGTACCTTCCTGCTCTGTTCATTTCCTGCCACAGTGAGGTGTTAATTTCCTTTGTACTGTTCAGTAGCCTGTACACTACTCCCAGTACTACTGACTGTGATCCTTCCTTAATATCTACCCATATCAACTCTGTTTTGAATGTACATGAGGAGGTAACGGAGTCAGCATAGCAAGGCTACACCACCTAACAGAGAACACAAAGACTTCCATATCAGAACAAATAACATGGCAACTCAATACTGCTTACAACAACAGCAACAACAACAACAACAACAACATTAAAGTAAGGATATACAGTGGGCATATGCCAGCTAAAGATAACCAAAGAAAATTTCAGAGAAGAGAAGCATTTATGTCCTGCATATGCTATAACAAAGAACACAAACCTGATGGAATGATGCATTACATGAAAAAAATAAGAGGACTGATATCAAATGCTACTGTAAGATATATCTAAAATTACACATATTGTGAGAAAGTATATTGTGATAGATATCTTTTATATATATATATATATATATATATATATATATATATATATATATATATATATATATATATATATATATATATATATATATATATATATATATATATATATATATATGAATAATGCATCATGATAAAGTGAAGAAAACATTATATGCAGGACAAAATACAGCATCCAGAGCTTGGACATGGGACATGCAATGAGACAGTAGGACAAGAGCAGAATAGTTTGCAAGAATACAGTGAAAAGAAAAACAAAAACCATTTGAAAGAAATTTTGTTGGCATATCTGTGTACTGTATGGAAATTTACTATTCAACTTTCCATATTTATTTCTTCTTCCTATTTCCTATTTAAGGATATAAAATAGTCCAAGTTTGATTAAACTAAAGCTTTTGGTTAATTGCTGAAACACATGCAAAGGCAACATAAACTTATGACTGGTAAAGAAAATACACTTTTTTCCTCATTGGGGAATTAAAAGGCCACCTAAATAAAAAATCTAATCTGCTTCACTGCTGCTGTCTAACTGATGGCTTGTATCTGACAAATTATCCTTGTCATGTGACATTTATGAGACTCAAAAATCTTCTTCAGGCACAGTCAGTTACATGGAAAAGATTGTGAGCTAGAAGTAGTCTGATGCCATCACTATATCTTCACATTTAGAGTTAGGAACAGAAGTCAATGGGTAATCCAAGTCTTAATCTTGTCAAGGAAGTATGTTTCATCCAATTAATAACTAAGGTAAGGGAACTGAACAAAGACCAGTCGTGCTACATCACCTGAAGTGCTGTTTTGTTAGAGTGTGTGTATGGCACAGTTTCCATGATGTCCTTGAATTCCTTGCAAATTTTACAGATTTAGCAATAAACATCATTAAAATGAAGAGTAACTAAACTATTTCAATAATGAAAAGGATCTATGCACCTGATATACATGCCTATACTGCAATAAAGACAGCTTCTTGTGGCAGTAAGCCTACCATGGAATGTGTGTCTATTCTGTTCATTACTTGAAAATCCTACACATGTTGAATTTACCAGTTAGGAGCAAGTCTCATATTTTTTAGCTGATGATCATTCAAAATTAAATGTTCAGCATTTAATTATATTACCTTGTATGTACTTTACTTTTCTCCTTCAAAATAGTGTTACTGAGTCTCTTCAAAAGCTTTGGTGAATCATATGAGAAACAGATCCATTCACCATTGACGGCAAACATGCCAAGATTCTAAGAGAAGAACATTGTATTCCCTCTTGGTCAGAGAAAGAAAAAAAGTGCAATTTAGTTACTCTAGTATCAATGTCTTAAACTTGATGAACATGTCATTATTCTCACACTCTGTATAATATCAGTCTTTCCCAGATAAAAGGAATAGCCTAAAAAAACATTTCATTTCTCAGTTCTTTAATCACAAACAAAAATTCATGGTTTCCAAGTTTCAAACTTTTGTCATGTTCACCAATATCCTTACCTCCAATAATGGAATCAGAAACCTGAACAAAATTAAACAAATCTTTGATGATACTCATTACATAAGATATATTGCCTTAAAGTAGCTTTCTTTACAGGACTGCCAGAGTTTGTTGCTCCTGCTAATAAAATGTTTCTCAGTAAGAAATGTAGTGCTTACTATAATCCTTTTAGGACTGTGATCATTTACTGCTACAGCAAGCTGCCTCCTCCACTGTCACACTCCTCCACTGTCAAAGCATATCACTGATGTCCATTGAAAAATTACAGCATCCTGGGAGGCAGAAAATCTGCTGGTCTTTGCATCAATTGCTGTAGTATTGTGCTGGTCTTCCTTCCAGATTGCTGGACTGTCTTGTGTGGTGTGGATGGTGTCCCTGTAAATATGGAAATATAGAATATGTTTGCATACTTTGTATTATTTTTATTAGCATACTAGTATATATATGCATTTATTTTCTTGAATAATGCTATTACCTCTGTTAGTAACAGAATAGGTTAACAGCTTTTCTGTTTCTATCTCACCTCTGCCATCTTAAACTTTTCCCATACCCACAACAATTGTCCTCTTCAAGTAAGTGATTAACAGCAATTATAAACCTTATATGCAGTCATTATTCCCACCACATCTTTTCCTAGCCAAAAACATCTTATAATACTTGTTCACATTGCTCATCACGTCAGTTAACATGCTTGACTCAGATGAGCCAGTTGTGTCTCCTTTCCTGCTGTAAGCCACTTTACCGCAATACAGTCTGTAAAAAGAAGCATTTTGTTAACTAGAAAGCAAAGATTGGACAAAATAAAGTTATAAATATTGTGAAATATTAGCATATAAAGAAATGTATGATTGTGTATGGACAAATGGTGAAAGAAGATAGGACTTGTTAGTAGTGGAGGCAGAAGTTGGTTTATTATATCCTCTTTATTCATATTTATATTCATATTCATATTTATATTCATATTGCTATTTATTCTTATTTATTTATTTATTTATTTTTTGGAGAAAATAACCACATGATTTCTTCCCATCTCTGTTTTTAATTCAAGCTTGATCAAGTTAGATTTAAAGAGAGGAAGGAAGTGGTTCTTAATCAGAGTGGTAGATGATGGGAGTAGGCTCTGTAATTAGGTTGTTTGTACAGAGTCAACAGGGAGCTTGAAAAGAAGATTAGACAGATTTATGAATGGGGATGATAGGTGGAAATAGATATATTTCATACAGGGACAGCTATGTGTAGCCTTGACGGCTTTTTGCAGATTCCCTTATTTTCTCACGTTCTTAGAAAATGGGTTAGATAATAGTGAAAATTATGAGATTGCTGAATGTTATCTGCTAGCAAATATGTATATACTGAAATGAAAGCTCTTCATATAATGTAATATAGTACATACAGTGTATAGGGTTCAGCAAGGTTGTGAATGTTATTAATCAATATTTAGGATGTGTTGTTTATAACCTATTTCATCATGAATGTCATTTAACCACATTTACCACAACTAAATTAAACATTACCAGTTATAACAGTTGTGTAGTCACAAAAATGGTGTGGTATGTGCCTGAAGTTCATTTATCTGCAGGAATTGGAGCTGCATTGTTCAGCAGATGTGTTGTGCTGCTGGTATGCTTGAGCTCAGAATTTTTCTTGTGAACAGACTGCTTGTGCTCCACACATAGCTTTCCCAAGACTTGGAGCCACTGCAATCACCTGGAATCATATTTAAACTGGTAAATTCTTATTTAAATTCTGAAAGTATAATGAAATTATTTTCTATAAGATAAAAAAATCATGAAAACTTGGTTCATATTCATATTCTTACTTAAATTCTGAAAGTATAATGAAAATATTTTCTATAAGATAAAGAAATAATGAAAACGTGGTTCATATTCATATTTCAAGAACCAGTAAGGGAAAAGAATTTGCAGCCCGACAGATGCCCAGAAATAGTTTTACCTACTCATAGGCTATGTTGGGGTACACATATATATTGACACCAGCTCCCACATAACAAGTTTGCTTATTCATGTAATGCCAGTCATACACAGTCACATACAACACGAATTAATATACACAAAGTACTTCCATCCTGCCTCACTAAGAATGGACATTTACCAGGTGCTCTGTACTTGTATTTCACACCACATTTTACTTGAAATTTTTTTTTACATGTTAGATATCTTACCATGTAAGACATTCCTGTTATATACAATTATTACACACGCCACAGTGTTTTAATCATCAAGCAATAGTTGTGGCTGGCAGCATCAGCTCAGTAATCGCTTCCTTAAAGACATTTGTATTTTCTGCTAATGACCAAAATATCTGCCCCACCACCCCCCCAAAAAAAAAAAAAACTACCGTCTGGCACCTCTGAGGAATAAATATAGCCGAGCCCATGGGAGTGTACAGCTTTTCTTGCCCCACACAGCAACAGAGGTGAGAGGCATTACAGAGCGGCATGTATGTACGAACACAGGCGTGGGCAGCGTTGTGATGGGCTCGGGTTTTGTTTACATGCTTTGAGCTGAGCGTTGCTGCCCTTTCCAGTTTCTGCCACGAACATACCAGGGATCGGGTCCCCCCAGTTGGGTATCCTTCCTTCCCTCCAGAACACAGATCTCTCTTTTGCATCACAGAGCGGCATGTACAGTACAGTGTACACACAGGCGTGGGCAGTGGTACGGTGGGCAAGGATTGGGTTCCTATCTTCCCCCCCCCCCAACATTAGGTAACCCTCCCCATTCTCTCCAGTGTACAACTCTCTCTTGTATTTTCAAAATAATCAATCAAAACCGTGTGTGACAACAGCTGTTTGGAGAAGTTCATCTTATCCCCATATAAGTAAAAGAGTATCAGAAAGATGCTACCACACACACACACACACACACACATCCACACACCATAATGATTCCTTCCATGTGCATCACCTGTTGTTACTCTTCCCTCCTACTGAAACTACGCAGTCTGAAACGAAACTGAATAAAGTGAAAAAGATATAAGAAAAAAGTATTAGGGGATAAAAATTAAATCTGCATGAGCTGTTAAGCTGCCTGATGCTGTGAATGAATGAATGAATGAATGAATGAATGAATGAACGCAGTGCTGCTCATCACTCCCCCCCTACACACACACACACACACACCTACACACACCATTTTTCGTGCCGTGAACGTACATACATTCCACATGAATTTTTCCACCCATTGTATACTGTTTGTGTGTATGTGTGTGTGCATTACTTGCCATGACAATAGAGTAGACAAAAAAGGGAATATAACAAAAGGTGAGGTGTCAATCCACCTTACATAAAGTATATATTTTAAAGTGTTGAATATTACCTTGCATTTCTTGACTTTACTGATTCTTGTTGAGAGACAAGGGAATGGCAAAGACCAAGAAGGGTGAGGAATCACCGTAAAAAAAATCACATTATGTATTTCCTTTTGTATAATTATCACCAATATTTCAAATGGAGCAGATTTTAAAAGGAGACTCGAATGTACACCATAGTATTCAGAAAATAGATGAAAGTTAGGTATTGTTTGTCACGACTGAGAAACACATCAAGATTACTTATGTTATTCGGTATTCTCATCTTCCTCCTCGTCTTTGTTGTCATCTTTACTAATCTTGCCCTCGTCCTCATTTTTGTTACCTTGGTTATTCTTATCATTCTTCTATTCCCTGTTCGCAGTCTTTTTTTTTTTTTTTTTGTCTTGATTTTTACTTCACTTCCTCCTTTTTCTTGCTTATGGTCTCATTTCCATTAATGGTAATGCTTCTATTGTTCGTTCTTCTTCTTGTCCTTCTTCTTCTTCTTCTTCTTCTTCTTCTTCTTCTTCTTCTTCTTCTTCTTCTTCTTCTTCTTCTTCTTCTTCTTCTTCTTCTTCTTCTTCTTCTTCTCTTTCCATCTTTTTTTCATTTTTATCTCCTTTTCTCCTGTTGTTGTTGTTGTTGTTGTGGACGTCTTGTTAGTGGCAGATGTTTCCATTGTTCTTTTTTTTTCTTCTTGTTTTTCTTGTTCTTTTTGTTCTTTGTTTTCTTTGTATTCTTTTTGTTGTCGTCGTTGACCTTTTACATATTTCATCATCATCATCATCATCATCATCAGTGTTTTTCTTCCATGGCCAAGACTGTTGATTTACATACTGTGTTTATATTGTTCAAAGTTTTATTGTCTTACCCTCAGGAAAGTTTTCCTGGGAGCTATAATTAATTTTTGTTTGTGATTCTCTCTCTCTCTCTCTCTCTCTCTCTCTCTCTCTCTCTCTCTCTCTCTCTCTCTCTCTCTCTCTCTCTCTCTCTCTCTCTCTCTCTCTCTCTCTCTCTCTCTCTCTCTCTCTCTCTCTCTCTCTCTCTCTCTCTCTCTCTCTCTCGTAGAGAGTTATCAAACTTCAACATCAAACATATCAAAAAGTTAGTAACTTTTTGATATGTAAATGTTGTATTGAAATGCATTTCATGAATTTGCAATTACAGTTAGGATCTTTTACTTTATTTCAACTTATATTCAATTCCTTTATAGTGTATGACGATAATACATAACTTCAAAACAATATGTTATCCAAGAATCCTCTTGAAATTTAGAGCACATTTCGTACTATTTTTCTGTTACAGTTTTGTGTACATGCATTTTTTTTTATCATAGGAAATGAAAATTTCTCTGCTAATATAAATATTACATGTTTTAAATATTAAAACGTGCACAACACCCACGACTCTGGGAAATCCAAATGTTTAATTTTTTTGTATTTACAAGCCCATTTATTGTAAAAATTAAATGAAGAAGGACTCCTAAACATGTGGGAAGTGCCTGACAACCTACTATGGAGGGTGTGCTGCGTAAATCATGATTGTATAGGAGTGTGATGTAACCTGTTCACACTAATATCACTTACAGACAAGCCTTCAAGTACCTTGGTATTTCGTAGTAGTGTTTTAAATAATGTTTTGATTTGTTTAGATAATCATCAGAGAGAGAGAGAGAGAGAGAGAGCGGACAGGTAGACAGGAAGGCAGATGGTCAAACAAACAGGCAGGGAGGCAAGCAAGCAAGCAAGCAAGCAAGGAGGCAGACAGACTAACGGGCGGGGAAAGAGGTGGATGGACATACAAAAAAGAAAAAGAAAGCAGGCAGACAGACAGGGTGACAGGCAAATAGTCAGCCTAACTTGAAGAGGATAGGCAGGCAAAGAAGCAGGCAGACAGGCAGGCAGGCAAAAATAGAAGGCAAGCAAGCAGACAGAGAAACAGACAAATAGACAGAGGGACAGATGGATGTGCGGGCAGACACAGACATGGACAAAGTAGTTTTAAATAGCGGCAGAAACTGGTATATTTCATTCTAAAGAATATATTTGCACAATTTTTTTGTAAAGCACTTTAATAAATATTTTACCATGCCCTGCAGCAACTACTTAACCAAAAGTCCAACTGAATTAGTCAGTGGGATATTAATACAGTACAATGTTTGCATAATATAAACGTACGAGTATGCCTCTTCTGTTACTCATATATTCTTTCATGATAACAATTACTGTAAGCAAAGGAAATGCATTCATAGTGACCTAACTATATTTTTTCTCTCATGGCCTCGTATTTACGGTATGTAATTTTTCAGGCACAATACGTAGTTGTCATTGATCTCCTAAAACTACTAAATATACCAGAAGACAGAGCTACTGACCCATACTCGTAAATATTGTTCCACTCGCAGTGTTACACCAGACACACACACACACACACACACACACACACACACACACACACACACACACACACACACACACACACACACACACACACACACACACACACACACACACACCATTAATATAAATAGATGCGCTGCAACAAAGCAACTGAGATTGGGATACTCATTCTTACAGAACATTATAGTGAACATGTGAGGCAGAGATAAACAGACAGACGCAGACAGACAGATTGATTTAAAACAGTAACATGTTCTTGCTATAAGCAATTCTTAGTGACCATTAATTTTCTGTTCATTCCCATTCATTCAAGCATTTCAGTGTTGAGACGCAAAGGTAGTGTAAGTGTTAAGGCAGCGGTGGTAGTGGTCCCTTCACCTTGCAGCGAGGCAGGAAGGTGAGGCGAGGGACACCAGCAGTGACTGGCCTGAAGGCGCTTTGCGTCCCGCCTCCTCTGTGCGACACTCTCCCTAGATTGCCTTCATCCGTCAGTCGCAACATGACTTGTGCTCCTCCTCTTCAGTCTCACTTAACTACCACCTTCATATTCTAGACACACTTTACTTTTTCTCCTGGCTTCAGCTCAAGGTTTTCCAAGGTCAGTTGAATTGCTCATCTTCTCAGACTGATGCTAACAGAGGTAATCCGTGCATGGCTTAGCAGTGTATCCTTTGGACTGTCGGCTTTTCTCTCATCCTGGTACACACGGCGATGGTACCAAGGGAATCATTGCCTTGGCGGAGTGTTAGGGAGGGTGAGGCGAGGCATCTCTTGACTGGAAACCTTAAGTAGGGTAATCGAAGCAAAGTTGAACTGGATGGTTTGCAATAAAATTAGTGTTGCTACTCAAGCTGAAGAGGATTGTTAGGATGTTACTTCTTAGAAAATAGCTTTACTTACTGAAATATAGTAAAGATGGGTAAAAGAGAGGTGAATTCTACTTGGGAGCGAGATATGGTTTGAGAGAGAGAGAGAGAGAGAGAGAGAGAGAGAGAGAGAGAGAGAGAGAGAGAGAGAGAGAGAGAGAGAGAGAGAGAGAGAGTCCTAACAGTGAAAGCTTTAAGTTCAGTGAAATACGCGTAGCATCATTATTCTTCATTGACACTCTTAAGCTGCAGACGCTAGAAAGAACTCAGACACAACCCAGAAGACATGATATAGAAAAGTAGATCCAACTGTTTCCATATTTTCGCTTGAATATAAAGAACAGATAATAGATTGACAATAACGAAATGACAAATTATGTATGGTAAAATGAAGCAGGTTAAACAGAGAGGTAGTTGTAGAATTGATTTACTCATAAGAGGCTTTACTGGGGTGGCTTGGGATGAGAGGAGATTAGGGAGTCCTGTTCTGGAGTGAAGCCATAAACACTGGTGATGTAGAACTGAAATAAGAATTTGTCTCATTGTTCTCTCGTCAACAGCATTCAGTAACGTTCCTTTATAAACTTAATGAAATCCCACTCTTGTTTTAATACTAAGTAGGATAAACAGAAGCATAAAGTAGAACCATTCATCTAAATATTTCAAATAAAAATGAAGTCTCATACATATTAGTCTAAGTGGACCCAAGTTGAAAGTAACTGATCTGTATGACTGTATAAAGAACTTTTCAGCCAATGAATGTACAGTATCTCCGAAAACTATCTTTAAGGTGTGGTGCGAACTGTGGGCATAATGAACATAAGAAACCCGCTGCCTGATCACGTGTCGCGTCGGTAAGGTTGGTATGCATGGCTTGACGTGATGCTGAGAAACCTCTCTATTTGTTAGGTCATATGTAATATACCGGAACCATCCTTAGTGTGCAGGGCTACCACCAATTGTCACTGGCGTTATCACTAAATGTGTCAAATAATATAGTCCATTGTGTCAGAATGTAGATCTCTTAATTTTATAGATAATTTGGTAAGTACTGTACAATATCTGCTTGGAGAGAGAAAGGGACAGATACCGTCAAAACATCCATCCCACCACATTCTCAGCTCCAGTTAATGCTCTGCCACCTTGAGCAGCAGCCACGCAGATTTACAGATTGCTGGGAAAAAAAAAAAGAAAGAAAATAGGTAATTGTGGTAGATGTACCTTTGGTATTCCTTTAGTGCAGAGCCGCGTGTGGTGACTGTAGTCTCCTGTATGCCCTTAAGAGGATCCTAGCTATGAATAATTTGGTAAAGCTGATGGACATAGTCAAACAACTTTTCTTGGATACTGTGTGTGTGTGTGTATTTGTCTGTTAGTCAGTCATTGCATGTGCTGATGGCACCTTCATTAACAACCAAAGGCTCATTGTCATAAAATATTATTGCAGAGAAGCACATCAACATAAAAGCACTCGCACAGTCTGATTGGGCCAAGTCTTACGGCCACAGAATGCCTCGAACCTGCTATTTTCTATATTGATAGTTCTGGAGAGAGAGAGAGAGAGAGAGAGAGAGAGAGATGTACATTGAAAGTGTATTTGCATAAAAAGTCGATAAGTGGCATAAATATTCCAAGGGCTCGCTAGTCTCAAGTGTGAGTAGCAAATAAAGGGGCTTGGTGTTCATTAGCATGCCTTCATCAGACGTGTGATTACTGGTGTGGTCAGACGACGGGAGATTGAATTACACATAGTAAATGCTTTTAATGAGGATATTTACTTATATATTTGTTTATTAGCTGGTCTTTAGATGAGAGAGAGAGAGAGAGAGAGAGAGAGAGAGAGAGAGAGAGAGAGAGAGAGAGAGAGAGAGAGAGATTAGTAATTAGGAGAATAATATCTGCAATTTTTTCTTTTATAATGCAAAGCTTTTAAGAATATCAAAGTGTTCATTAATTAACCTGCACTCTTTTCAGTTACACGTTTTCGTATAAATTGTTTTTGCTTTGAAGAGAGCAATGGTGATAGGATCTAAGCAGATGCTGTCATGTTTGTTGTTTTGCTGCTAAAATTTTTTCTATATGTATGTGTAGTGTTGAAGTAGCAGAGACATCGTAGAAAACACTAACATCTAGAGCTTCATCACTATGTTTTCAGCGAAAATATGAGAAAATCTTGCTGTAGTAGGAAAGACGGCCTCCTGCGGGACCTTATCAAAAGAGCGTCTGGCATTGGTTTGGTAAGCGGTGGGACTAAAAAAAATAGGATGCCTTTGGTAATGCTTATATAGGAATATTATTGCCAGCGAAACACTACCTTGGCTTTGCAGTGAAGCTTTGTAGACACAACTATACTAGGCAGGTCCAGTGAAAGGTATCACACTAAATGTATTACTTCATCCAGACGAGTTAGCAGCACAAGCATGAAGGAGGGTGATCTCACAGGTGTTCACTTTTGTTGAGATCCTTACCAAGAAGTGGTGACATCCAGAACCAACAGCAACTACGATATCTTTGTGGTCTCTGGAATCTTTGTTGTTGTTGTTGTTTTGTTGTGTAAGACATTATAGGGAACATCATGTGTCCTTGCAGTAACCACACGAAAAGGCAGGTATCTAACTAGGAGTGGTCAGTGTTGTTGTTATCAGAACCACAAATGGATGAAGGTGGATGTGTTGTATTACTGAACCACAATAAAGAAAGAAGATTAGATAAGTCAGGTCACCTTGGCAGAAATACTCAAAAGGGATTTTCATGTTTTGTGCCATGAATACTTTTTATGGCTAGACTGAAGTGGTACTTATTATTTTCTAAGTATATCCTTGCTGTTGTTTTCAGGTTTGTACCACTAAATGTTGGGAAGCTTTGCATTTATTATTTTTGCTTCTTTTTTTTCTTATTTGATCTTGTTATATATGTAATAGTGTTTGTTCGTTTTATTTTGTTGCAGCTGTTGTGTATATTTAACATTCTTAGCATTTCAAGTGTGTTCTGTTTTCAGTGTTGTTTTTCATGCATCCATGTGTTCTTGCTTTGAGGAATTTGGCACGTTTTATTGATGACATTTCATGTTTTTCTTCAGTATTTATTCTTTCCTTTTTTGTTCATGTGTATGTTGTAACTCATGCAGTAAAGGATTTGTGGTGATTCTGTTTATGATGCTTCATTTTTAGCTCTTTTTAGAATAGTCAAGCTGCATCACTTTTTTATGTGGATGTTTTGATATTTTCAGGAAAGGATGGCAGGTGGTGCCACGGTGAACACTGCCAACACGTGCAGGAGGAAAGTGAGTACCTGCTTCATTACATCATGTGCACTCTGTTTTGGAACTCGCTGTTAAACTTTTTTTTTTTTTTCCATGTCAACTGAAACCTGTCACTGTTGCCTGCCTTTCTCCTGTCAGCTTCCCACGAATCTTTGAAGGAAAGAAAGGATGTGCTTCCATGGTATCGTGTCAGTAGTATTATCCATTGAAGGATTAGTTTAAATATTTTTCCAAAGCGTTGTTTTGTCTCCCATTTTTCTGCCTTCCTAGGGTATATATATGAAAGAAGAAAGAATGTAAATTTAGTCTATAATGTTCATTGCAACATCTCACAGGGAAAAAGTCTTTAGTGGATTAACCGAGAATCTTTTTCAAAACTATAATTTTTGTATTCCAGTCTTCGTGTGCTTATTTAAGTGTATGCATAGAAAAAAGAAGGATACGAAATCATATATTTTCTATAAAGGTGTCATCTTGTTGGTATAAATATTTACTTGGAGATTCAGTTGAAACCTAACAATTAGCTATCATTTTTGCGTTCATTTTTTTTTTTTTTTGCTCATATATATCTTTTTTTTATGTACGAATATAATAATAATAATAATAATAATAATAATAATAATAATAATAATAATAATACTTTATTGCTCTTACAGAGAATTTGTCTTGTGCTTGCCAAAGTATAAAAGAGAAATATAGAAGTATAAAAATTCTTAAAACTATCAGTTACATCTATTAAATTCTCAATCATAAACTATCAAAAATAGACCACATTAAAATATTAAAAAAACATTAAAAGTATTGCTGATGTCCCTGAGTGCTGCCTTCTTTTACAACTGTTGATTCCCATTCAATATCCTGATACTAGATGGAACATACGACTCCCTATACCGAGATGTTCGGCCCTGCACAGATCTCCATCTTCTGCCAGATGGTAACAATTTGTAACATGTGTGCAATGGGTGACTGGGGTCTTTTATTATGATATTGCTTCTCTGAATAACCGCTCGTTTATACAGTTCCAACAATGGTTTTGTATTTTTTACTTTTAATCGGCTACATTTCTTTATTATCTTGCTTAGTTTACTTTTAGATTCCACAGTACTATTTCCATACCAGCAACATATAGCAAATGAAAAAACTGATTGTAGTATACTACTGTAGAACAAATCCATTATCTTACTACCAACTTTTAACTTGCATAGTTTCCTAACAAAAAACATCCTTGAGTTTGCCTTCTTATATATTTTATCTATGTGAGAGGAAAAGTTGAGTTTATTGTCTATGATCATTCCTAAGTATTTGTATTCTTCTACTACTTCAACAGTTTCATCATTGATTTCCAAAGGTTCATGTTGTACGGGAGTCTTACTAAAATCAATAATCATCTCCTTATTTTTGTTAGCATTTAATTCTAAAAAATTATCCCTGCACCATGTACTAAAATTGTTAATTTCTTCTCTATAAATAACATCATTATTTACACAGAGACAATGGCAGTGTCATTTGCATATTTGAATATCTTAGTACACTCATTTTGACTTCTACAGTCATTTGTATAAAGAGAAAACAGTAGTGGTGACAATACGCAACCCTGGGGCGCACCTGTGTTTGTTACAATTGAGTCAGAGATCTGGTCCTTAAGCTTTACATATTGCACCCTTCCTACCAAAAACTCGCGTATCCATAGAACAAGTGGTGGACTCACGTTAAGACTTATAAGTTTTTCCATCAACACATGAGGTTGTATTGTGTTGAAAGCACTTGAAAAATCAACGAACAACACCTTAGCAAAGTGTTTACTGGATTTGTTGTTTACATTTTCCAGAAATTGAAGTATATGATTTATAATTGATAACATAGCATCTTCCACGCACCTATCTTTCTTATAGGCAAACTGATAAACATCCATTTGGTCTTTCACTTCAAGAAACAGGAATTTTTTAATAACACTTTCTAAACATTTCATAAATATACATGTCAAGGCTACAGGTCTGTAATCATTATAACCTTTAGGGGTTTGATGTTTTGGCACTGGAATAATTTCAGATGTCTTCCACAGTTTAGGTATATAAGATTGATCCAAGGAACTCTGAAAAATTCTGCATAAAACTGGAACCAACTCGTATTTACAAATGCTTACTACCTTAGCACTTACTCTATCAGGCCCTGCTGCTTTATTGCTCTTAACTCTTTTCAAACTTTCTAGTACATCCTCACACGTTACAGTAAATATTCCATGTTCCTTGTTATATAAAAACTCAGTAAGGCTGTTCTGTTCTGAAGAATAATCCTGGACATCAAATCTACAATAAAACTTATTTAATTCATTGCAATAATCCTTTACATTTGTAATATCTGGACACACGGATTTCTTAGTCATCCCAGTAATGTTACGCAAACCTTGCCAAGCAGCCTTTGTATCTTTCTCAAACCAATGTTCTATTTTCCTTTTGTATTTTTCTTTTTCCATACTAATCATATCATCAATTTTCTTCTGAATGATTCTTAAGTTGACTCTATCATTTCGTAACCTACATTGTCTTTTCTCATGTAGCAAATTTTTCACACTTTTCATAAACCAGGGCTTATTGTTAGGGTAGCACTTAACACTCTTGACAGGCAAAATGTTTTCCACACAAAAAGATAAATAGCAATTTAAGACATCCACATTCTCGTCAATACTAGCATTTCCATCATACAGTATGTTCCATTCTGTCAATTCCATACAGCCTCTCAGAGTATCGCTCACTTTGTCATCCCACTCATTTATTTTCTTAATGACAGGTTTACAAGTTTTCAATTTTTGTCTATAAATAGGTGTTAAGAGGCACATTTCATGGTCTGACAAACCGAGGGGCTTCATTTTACTTGCCTTATAACTATTCTTTATGTTACAATAATAATGATCTAATATTTTCTCCTCTCTTGTAGCAAAGTCAATATACTGTTGATAATGAGGAACATAACTGAAATTTAGAACCATTGAAATCTCCTGTTATTAATTTAACTGCTTCAGGTGACATATTTTCAGTCTTACACACAGCATCATATAACAGACTTTCTGCATTTTTTATATCCACATTTGGAGGAATATAAACTACTATTATAAAAATCTTGTTAAATTCTCTTGGTAAATAGTAAGGTCTCACGGAAAGTGTCATGTATGTTCCATTCTGTCAATTCCATACAGCCTCTCAGAGTATCGCTCACTTTGTCATCCCACTCATATATATATATGAGTGAAGAAAGGAAAGATGCAGTTATGAAACTTTCCACAATACCAGGAATATTCACTTGAGGACTTTTTAAGGTAACAAATATCAGATCTTTTAATTTATCTGTTTATTTATCTTTTACTGCTTTTTACCATTATGTAGATTAATAATATTTTGCATATTATGATAAAGTGTCCTTGGAAACTATTACTGTAACAATTTATATTTAGTGTGAATTTGGTTTTCATGTAAAAAAAAAAATATCCTTGTCTGGAGAAAACATTTACATTTTCTTTGTTCAATTGGTATTGATATTATTTTTAACTCTGATTTCCTGGAAAGCGTTACCACCATGATATTTGCGACCTAACCTAAGGTAACTTTTTATTGTCATAACCTTTGTTGCAGTTTTATTCAAGTAAAATCAAAGAGAGGAAAGCTTGTATTGTTCTGTGAAGTGTTGTTATTTGTCTCTGTGTGTGTTGATTGTCACCTTGAAAAGTCAAGGTGACGTGGGCCTTGATGACTAGAGCCAGCCCACGCTATTTGTCTCCCTTTTTTTAGAGGCTCGTCATTGTAGATTTCTGAAAATATTTGTTTCATCACGTTTTTATTTTCCTTGTCTGGGAATGAAAGAAAATTTATAATATTCTTTATCATTTAGTAAAGTATTAAATATCTTTTGAAGGATTATTCCCCTAGCAGAGTGAGGGGTTTATATTTTTGTTACCGCACATCTCTACACCCCACTGCTCCCGCCTGGTCTTGGAGGGTACAACGATGATTTGGCCAGGACCACCATTTGGTTTCCATCGCACATAAAAATTTTTATTTCAGTTTTGGAAACACTTCTTGGTTGGTAACTTTTGAATGCGTATCTTATTTTATGTAATTTCTTCGTCAGACTCACCTTTTTTTGCTGTATTTTGCACATTTCAATTTATAGGCATGTGGGCGAAGATTTCTGCCTCACAACTCTCACAACTATCATCTCATCACTACAGATTGAGCTCTAGCGTGAAAATGAGTGAATTATTTGCCATAACTCACTTCTTATACGGGATAGCTAGTCTTGGTTGACACCATCAGACTCAGCAGTGACTGTAGAATGGAGATGTGTTGGAAAAAAAAATTGACAAAACAAAAAAGAAAATGGTATTACAATGAGTTGACCTGTGAAGATGTTAAAAAAAATGTTCATAACATGTTTTACTTGTGCCTGCTATTTTCAAATGTTAATCAGTGAATTGAATACAGATAGCAAAACAGAGTCGATATGGGTAGATATTAAGGAATGATCACAGTCAGTAGTAATGGGAATAGTAACAAGCCACCGAACAGTACAAAGGAAATTAACACCTCACCGTGGTAGGAAATAAATAGAGCAGGAAGGTACAGGCAGGTATGTGTGGTAGGAAATTTTACTTTTTAGGAATATTGACTGGAGCCTGATGGTGGGTAACATGGAAGTAGAGGAATTTCTGAAGGTAATTCAGGATAATTTTTTAAAATAGGTAATCGTAGAACCCACAAGGGAGAACAATATTCTAGATATAATTCTTACTAACAGGGAGGAAGCAGTCACATAGATAGAGGTTAGAGGACAGCTAGGTAATAGTGACCATTGGGAAATTAGGTACAAATTAAAATGGGAAGAAACTTTTAGAAGCAAAAACACTAGTAAAATACCTGACTTTAGGAGAGCAGATTTTGAGGAATTAAAAAGGCACCTCCAAGGAATTGACTGGCAATGGATGCAGGGTGAGGTCTGGTCAGGGATGGAGTTGAGAGAGATAAGGAAGGATGAGAGAGGTGAGGTGTGAAGGTGTATGACAATAGGAGGGAAGATTTGTCCATAAGGGGTGAAAGAGACAGAGATGGGGAGAAGGTGAACGGTCGAGGTGAGTAGAATAGAGAGTGGAGAGGATGGAACTGGCTGAGATGAGGGGACTAGGTGAAGTAAATGTAGATGAGTTGTATAAATATTTTGTAGATAAATTCCATACATGTCAGTTAGCAAACATCCCTATAGAGCAATAAGATCGCAGAAAAATAACACTAAATGGATGACTGCTACAGTCGGCGCGAAAAAAATGTCCCCACCTGCTAACAATAACAATAATAACACAACAACATTAACAATTCTACCATTCTTTACCTTATCATTTTTTAGGGATAATAAAACACTAATATTACGGCATTTATGCGACTTGGCATACTGTCAGATAATTTTTTGAAATAATCCAAGTCAGTTTCATCCCACAGCACACGAAGTTTTTCCGTTATAGCGCCGACAGTGTTCACTGAGAGTTTGCCAATTTTTCTTTTTAGTTCATTCCACAAGTTTTCTATTGGATTTAAGTCTGGACTGTGCCCTGGCCACTCAATTAACGAAACATTGTTCTCTGTAAGCCACTCCATCACACGCTTTGCCCGATGGCATGGAGCACCGTCCTGGAGGAAATGAGCGTTCTCGTGGGATTCATAAAATGGGAGCATGTGATCTGTCAGCACGTTCATATACAGCGCAGCATTCATGTTCATGTTTTTGTCTAAAAAGTACAAGCCCCCACTACCTTTCTCACCACTGAAGCAACCCCACACCATCACACCTGCTGGAAACTTAACCGTCTTTACCGTGTACTTGCTGTCAAAACGATTCGCACCCACAGGACGTCGCACGGTTCTCTGTCCTTTTGAAATAGTTTTGAAGGCAGATTCATCACTGAACACAACTTTTCGCCAGTCTGCTGAAGTCCAGTGCTTGTAGCGTCCGCAGAAATCAAGCCGCTGTTTTCTCATTTTTTCGGTGAGGAGAGGTTTGTGAGCTGCCCGACGACACGGTAGCTTGAAATCTTTCTGTAGCCGCTGTTGAAGTGTTCTCACTGCCACATCTCCCAGCACATCTCTATGCATTCCTTTTAATTCCTTGGCGGTGATGATAGGGTTCTTCAGCACCTCACGTCGCAACAGCATGTCTGTCCTCTGGCCTGTCTTTCGTTTCCTCCCTGACCCCTGCTTTCTCTTTTGAATAACACCGCCGTGGGCACTGGTTGCTTTGATGACATTACGGACACACTTCGCTGATCTTCTTGTCCTTCTTGCCACTTCTCTTTTGCTGAGGCCTTCGCGAAATAGAGCCAGTATAGCACCTTTCTCCTCCATTCTTAGCTTGGCAGGCCCCATTCTGAAGCAAAGGGTGACCGATATCACGAGGAGAGGCGAGCGATATGTGAGGAAACGGGAGCAGAAGCGGGAAGTACCTCTCCGTGACAGGAGGGAGTAAACACCCTCCCTCACACACTGCCTGGCGGTTACTGAATCTCGTTAATCTGTCACATTATTAAATTGAAAGCATGGAGATGCCAGATGTTCATTATTGGCCGTGACAAGTGTTTTCGTGTCCGCTGGTGGCTAAATAAACCTAAATAAACAAGAACGTAATGTTGTGTTGTTAAAACTTAATGATACAGCAGGTGGGGACATTTTTTTCGCGCCGACTGTAGGTTAAAACATTATATAGGGCAGAAGAGAATTATATATAAGACATTAAGGGCAGGTGAAGCTGTTTTAAGGTCATAATATAATGAATTAGTTAAAACAGTCAGGAGGTCAACAAGGGTAATTATGAATTAAAGGTAGCCAGCCAGGCGAAGACGGACCCCAAAGGATTTTATCAGGTATACAGGACAAAGAATAAGGATACTATAGGTCCATTAAAGGCAGCAGATGGGGAGCTGGTTAGTTATGGGAGGAGATTAGCAAAATTCTGAATGAGTATTTTTAACTGAATGAGTATTTATTAAACATGCAGGATATGCCAAATAGTGAACAGATGTTTACAGCAGATGAGAATGAGAAGCTGACAGATATTTCCATAACTAAGGAGATAGTGGAACAGGAGATAGATAGGCTAAAAAAGTTCAAGGCACCAGGACCAGATGAAATATATCCCAGAGTACTTAAGAAATGCAAAGAGGTTATTAGTGAGCTGTTAGTCTCTGTCTTTAGGAAATAATTTGAGTCAGGGGAGGTACCAGTAATGTGGAGGCAGGCTAATGTAGTACCCATCTTTAAGAAAGGAGATAAAACTTTAGCATCTAATTATAGACCTGTCAGCTTAACTTCAGTTGTGAGTAAAATATTGGAGTCAATAATAGCGAGGAACATAAGGGAGCATTTCGACAAACATAACCTGATAAATCAGTCACAGCATGGTTTCACGAAGAAGTCTTGCCTGACGAACTTGTTAAGTATTTACAGCAAAGTGTAGGGGGCAGTAGATAATGATGATAGTTATGATATCTTATATCTGGACTTTAGTAAAGCTTTTGACAAGGTACCTTATCAGAGGCTCCTCAGAAATGTTAGGGCACACGGGATAGATGAGAAGGTGTTAGGATGTATAAGGTCATGGCTTAGCGACAGGCGACAAAGAGCTGTAATAAACAGCTCTAAATCTGAGTGGGGTCTTGTAATTAGTGCGGTGCCACAGGGATCAGTATTAGGGCCATTGTCGTTTTTAATATATATCAATGACTTGGATAGTGGAATTAGTAGTGATGTTAGTAAATTTGCAGATGACACAAAGATAGATTAATTAGGTCAGAATCGGATGCCATCACCTTGCAGGCAGATTTAGAGAAGATGAATGAATGGACGGACAGATGGCAAATGCAGTTTAATATCAACAAATGCAAAGTACTTAGGGTAGGTAGAGGAAACCCATACAGTAGATACACAATGTTTTAAACAACGAAACTCTGATAGGTACAGGGTATGAGAAAGATTTAGGAGTTATAGTTAGTTCTGAACTCTGTCTAGGAAAGCAATGCATAGAGGCCAGAAACGGCAAATAGTGTATTAGGATTAATTTTTTAGGAGTGATGAAAGAAGATGGCCCGAAGTAATATTAAAGTTATATTTGGTGCTGGTCAGATCTTATCAAGGCTACACTGTGCAGTTTTGGTCCCCACATTACAGGAAAGATATAGGTCTATTAGAATCAGTACAGAGGAGAATGACTAAAAGGATACAGGGGATGAGGAGCATTCCTTATGAGGCAAGATTAAAGCTGTTAAATTTGCATTCTTTAGAGAGATGTAGGTTAAGAGGGGGACCTGATAGAAGTTTTTAAGTGGTATAAGGGTTATGACAAGGGGGATTTAAGCAAAATTCTTAGGATCAGTAACCAGGATAGAACAAGTAATAATGGGCTCAAGCTTGAAAATTTTTCTGAAAAAGTTCTCAAATAGAGTGGGAGATGAGTGGAATGGACTCAGTAATCATGTTGTTAGTACAAAGACATTAGGGAGCTTTAAGAGAAGATTAGACAGGTTTATGAATGGGGATGATTGGTGGAAATAGATAGGTATATTTCATACAGGGACTGCCATGTGTAAGCCTGGCCGCTTCTTGCAGCTTCTCTTATTTCTTATGTTCTTATGTTCTTATATACTGAAATATATTATTACTTTAAGTGGAAAAACCCTCATGAATAAGGTAGCTTGATCAGAATGCAGATAAAGCTCAACATATTGAAAACACAGAATCATTTATAGCATTACGTCACTCACCGCAACCTTCACAGCGGTGCGACGTTATGCTTGGCATGTGCAGCTGGGCTCTGTATGACGATGTCTGTGACGCATCTGAAAATTAGAACCAGCCACTGGAGGAAGGTCCTTTAAGTTGCTCTGCAACTTAAAGCACCTATTACCTGGTTATTTATTTTATGAGAAGTCAAACTTCCTATTGTCATTTTTAAAAAAATCAAACATTTGTCTCCAAATAATCTTGCGCATTTCATTGCATGCATTGTTATTATTCATTTATTTTCTTCTCATATGAAACCCTCACTTTGTATGGTTTTTAAGTTCTCTTCACTATATTATCTCAGGTATTTTATTCCTTTCAAAAATTGCGATTGATGCACAATTTATATACTGTACAAAAAAATTAAATTAATAATTTATCAAAAAAATACACACGAACACTAATTTGATAATCTAATTACATATTCATATTTGCGTCCTCTTTAATAAATCATCCACAGTAATGTTTTTTCTTGATGCCTCATCCTCTCAGAATCCTCACACTCACATCACACTCCCCTCATGCTTACCTCTCTGCATCTCAAACATATTTCTTTCAAGGTTAGCATTCCAGTGAAGGTTATGCATGTCTGTGTGCCTGTATGTACGTATCTGTGTATTGTTGTTGCTATTCATGGTCTTCTTGTTCTTCTCCACATTTTTCTTCTTTCTATTATTGTTCATGTTGCTAATTTGTTGTTGTTGCTCCTGCAGTTTTTTCTCTATGCTGGTGTAATCTGGTAAGTTTTCTTTCTTTTATTTGATCATCATGAACAATATTTTGATTTCATTAGAAGTAGAAATGCACTTTTTTCATCTCAGAGTAATGCCTTATATCTTCTTTTGCTCTCTCTCTCTCTCTCTCTCTCTCTCTCTCTCTCTCTCTCTCTCTCTCTCTCTCTCTCTCTCTCTCTCTCTCTCTCTCTCTCTCTCTCTCTCTCTCTCTCTCTCTCTCTCTCTCTCTCTCTCTCTCTCTCTCTCTCTCTCTCTCTCTCTCTCTCTCTCTCTCTCTCTCTCTCTCTCTCTCTCTCTCTCTCTCTCTCTCTCTCTCTCTCTCTCTCTCTCTCTCTCTCTAGAGAGAGAGCATTTTTACTTCTAATGAAATCAAAATATTGTTCATGATGATCAAATAAAAGAAAGAAAACTTACCAGATTACACCAGCATAGAGAAAAAACTGCAGTAGCAACAACAACAAATTAGCAACATGAACAACAACAGAAAGAAGAAAAATGAGGAGAAGAACAAGAATAAGAAGAATAAGAATAGCAGCAACAGTAACTGCAATAACAACAACAATAGCATCATCAACAACAATAACAACAAAGGGAATAAATCTCTTTGTATCCAACAGGAGCAGAAAACATCATGGCTTTACCATCCAAGAAGTGTGGATGTCTCAAGTTACAGAAATATTAATATAAAAGAAACATTTTTAAAGAAATAGTAAATATAAGTAATTATTCATACGATAAACACAAAAATGGAAATTAATGATTCAAAGTAAATATTATGAAGAGATTAGATAAAGATATGAATAGGTGTAAGAGAGAAATTTGAACAACAAAAGTGAAAAACAAGTAATTCAGTTAAGCATAACAAAATAATCAAAATTTGAACAACAAAAGCAAAAAATAAGTAATTCAGTTAAGCATAACAAAATAATCAAAGCGTCAGCAAATATAGAGAGATGTAAATAATAAAGGGGAGAAATAAGCATACATTATTATTACTATTATTTTTTAGTTAACAATTTAATACAGGAGCATCATATCATTTGAGAGAGAGAGAGAGAGAGAGAGAGAGAGCGTCGCAGTGTTCGTTCATCTTGCATATTAACGAAGAGCTCAAGGGCATGATGGCGGATTACAGGGAGAGAGGCGAGGGAGAACAAGGGTGAGAGGAGAGAGAGAAGAGGAGAGAGAGGGAGAGGTAGGCTGAGGACAGAGTGAGTGCAGGGTGTGGAGAGATGGGGAAGAGTAAGTGAGAAATAAGGTGAGAGCAGCGTATATGAGAGAGAGAGAGAGAGAGAGAGAGAGAGAGAGAGAGAGAGAGAGAGAGAGAGAGAGAGAGAGAGAGAAAGGGTGATGGTTACTATAAAGACAACAGAAAAAGAATGAAGGAAAAAATAGAGTGAGGAAAGAGTGAGGGAAAGTGAGAGGAACATTAAGGTGTAGAGACAAAGGGTGAGGGAAGGCACGGGAGATCAGGAAGACTGATGCAAATGAAGAACAGGAAAAGAAAAGTAAAGAAAGGGAGGTAAGACTCTTGTTTAAGTCATGCTGATACAGTTTGGTCTGGCTGGACAAAGCCTGTGATAACTTGTACTGTACAGAAAATGAATGAGTCAGGCATGACTTTCCCTCCTTTATTTCAGTTAGATGGCACCACTGCTATCACATCTATTTCTAAAGCTGAACTCTTCACTCAGACCTTTGCTAAAAACTCTACCTTGGACGATTCTGGGCTTGTTCCTCCCTCTCCTCCACCCTCTGACTACTTCATTCTACCTGTTAAAAATTTTCACAATGATGTTTTCCATGCCCTCACTGGCCTAAACCCTGGGAAGGCTTATGGACCTGATGGGGTTCCTCCTATTGTTCTCCAAAACTGTGCCTCTGTGCACAGTTTCACCTTACCTAGTCAAACTCTTTCAGCTCTGTCTGTCAACATCTACTTTTCCTTTTTGTTGGAAGTTTGCCTATATTCAGCCTGTTCTTAAAAAGGGTGACCGTTCTAATCCCTCAAACTACCGTCCTATTGCTTTAATTTACTGCCTATCTAAAGTTTTTGAATCTGTCCTCAACAGGAAGATTCTTAAACATCTATCACTTCACAACCTTCTATCTGATCGTCAGTATCGGTTCCGTCAAGGCCGCTCTACTGGTGATCTTCTAGCTTTCCTTACTGAGTCTTGGTCATCCTCTTTTAGAGATTTTGGTGAAACTTTTGCTGTTGCCTTGGAGATATCAAAAGTTTTTGACAGAGTCTGGCACAAACCCTTGATTTCCAAACTACCGTCCTACAGCTTCTATCCTTCTCTCTGCAATGTAATATCAATAAATGCAAAGTACTTAGCCTAGGTAGAGAAAGCCCACACTGTAGGTACACATTAAACAACCAAACTCTGGTAGGTACAGGGTACGAGAAAGATTTAGGAGTTATAGTTAGCTCAGAATTCCGTCTAGGAAAACAATGCATAGAAACCAGAAACAGAACAAATAGGGTACTAGGATTAATTTTTAGGAGTGTTAAAAGTAGAAGGCTGGAAGTAATATTAAAGTTATACTTGGCGCTGGTCAGGCCTCATCTAGACTATGCTATGCAGTTCTGGTCCCCACATTACAGGAAAGATATAGGTCTATTAGAATCAGTACAGAGAAGAATGACTAAAAGAATACAGGGGATGAGGAGTATTCCTTACGAGGCGAGATTTAAGTTGTTAAATTTACATTCTTTAGAGAGATGTAGGTTAAGAGGGGACCTGATAGAAGTCTTTAAGTGGTATAAGAGTTATAACAAGGGGGATGTAAGCAAAATTCTTAGGATCAGCAACCAGGGTAGAACAAGAAATAACGGGTTCAAGCTTAAAAAATTTAGGTTTAGGAAGGAAATAGGATAAAATTGGTTCTCAAAGAGTGGTAGATGAGTGGAATGGACTCAGTAATCATGTTGTTAGTGCTAGGACATTAGAGAGCCTTAAGAGAGGATTTGACAGGTTTATGGATGGGGATAATAGATGGAAATAGTTAGGTATATTTCATACAGGGACTGCCACGTTTAAGCCTGGTCGCTTCTTGCAGCTTCCCTTATTTCTTATGTTCTTATGTTCTCTGTAACTTCATCATCACCTGGTATTGTTCAGTGCCTCGAAAACTCAATTCCTCCATATATCAACTTGACACAACCTTCCAGACAACTATCCCCTCTTCTTCATTGACACTCAACAGTCTCCCTCTTCTACACTGAACATCCTCGGTCTGTCCTTTACTTATAATCTGAACTGGAAACTTCTCATCTCATCTCTAGCTAAAACTACTTCAATGAAGTTAGGTGTTCTGAGACGTTTCTGCCAGTTTTTCTCACCCCCCCCCCCCTAGCTGCTAATTGTACAAGGGCCTTATCCGTCTATGTATAGAGTATGCTTCACATGTCAGGGGGTTCCACTCATACCGCTCTTCTAGACAGGATGGAATCAAAAGCTTTTCTCCTCATCAATTCCTCTCCTCTAACTGACTGTCTTTAGCCTTTCTCTCATCACCGCAATGTTGCATCTCTAGCTGTCTTCCACCGCTATTTTCATGCTAACTGCTCTTCTGATCTTGCTAACTGCATACCTCCCCTCCTCCCGTGGCCTCGCTGCACAAGACTTTCTTCTTTCACCCCTATTCTGTCCACCTCTCTAATGCAAGAGTTAACCTGTATTCTCAATCATTCATCCCTTTCTCTGGTAAACTCTGGAACACCCTGCCTACTTCTGTATTTCCACCTTCCTATGACTTGAATTCCTTCAAGAGGGAGGTTTCAAGACACTTATCCTTCAATTTTTTATTACTGCTTTGGACCCTTTTCTGGGACTGGCATCTCATTTTTTCATTTTTTTTTATTTTTTTTTTATTTTTGCCCTTGGGTAGTCCCTTCTACATAAAAAAATATAAATATGGTATAGAACTAAATTTTAATATGTAATATATATATATATATATATATATATATATATATATATATATATATATATATATATATATATATATATATATATATATATATATATATATATATATATATATATATATATATATATATATATAACCCACTTAGGCTTTTTTTTTATGCTAACCCTGAGTCAGGATGATAACCATGACCAGAATTATTTTTAGTTGGTGTTGACTGTTGTGCCACTACACTTATTGAACACCATTTGCTCCTATCGAAGAAAACTTAATATGAGATCATCGATTATGAACTGATGCTAAGAGTTTTGTTTTCTAACTTGCCTCGATCTATAGAATTGTTCAAATTTTCTAAAGTTACAAAATTTACTGAGGCCTGTGAGATTTTCAGTTTTTTTTTGGAGGGGTATTTAATAATTCTAACAAAAACATTAAAATATAAAGTATTGACAATTTTTTTCTAGTCGCCTGTTTTAAGAATTTCAACATACGTTAAAGTGAAATATACCAGTCATTTGGTTACTTTATGCAACTAACAATTGTAATAAAAAAAATCAAACTGGCATTATCCAACTAGGTTGACTTTAGAAAACAGATTGAGAAGAATTTATGAGTAAATGCCATTGGTTGATTGACAGTCATTGACCTCTCGTTAATTACAGGGAAGGGAATTTTTTTATTTTTATTTTACTGATCATGGCGAGTAATAGTAGAAAAGTTTGGCTTAATATAAATGTATTCATGTGTTTTCTTGTTGCCATTATAAGTTAATTTGTTAATTGCTTCAGTCTCTCTCTCTCTCTCTCTCTCTCTCTCTCTCTCTCTCTCTCTCTCTCTCTCTCTCTCTCTCTCTCTCTCTCTCTCTCTCTCTCTCTCTCTCTCTCTCTCTCTCTCTCTCTCTCTCTCTCTAAAGCATTACTGTGTGTGGTATAATAAATATTAATATTTTGCTAAGATGTATAGGCATATGTATGTAACCAGTGATTAAATCAATGTATAAATAATAAGCAAATAAATAGATTAATAAACTAGAAAATGATATGGTTATATATATATACAGTATTTACAATAGAGGTCATATGTATCTATATGTTAAGTTCACTGGAGGTCAGACACGACCATATTTTTGTGTCTTTCTTATGGAGGGTTGAGAGTCTGAAGGCGTAACCACTTGTGTGTGGACACTTTTGTCTGCTGTGTGGATAGACGTCGTACGTCCACCACAGCTGTGAGGGTGTTCCACCACACTACAGTGGCGGAGGAGAAGGCCCGTTGGTGGGTGCTGGAGCGAGACCCTGCCACCTCCAAGAGGAGATTGTTGCTCAATACCATTCTTGTATTGCGCTCAGATCTCCTCCAGCTAGCCCTCAGGTCTGCTAGGAGAGGAACATTCTGGATTTGCGCCTTATGAAGCACTGTCAGCACTGCAACTTTCTGGCAATGATCCAGAGTGTCCCTCAGCACCGGCCCATCCTCCTGTATCTGCTGCTGCTGCTGCTGTTGTCCCTGCCGCTACGGTTGCTGGCGAGGCTGCATCTGTTTGGCGCCACTGATGAGGCACTCTGCCCTCCTTTGCACTTTGTCCAGCAAGTTGAGATGACATCGGGCACTGGACATCCACGTGAGCGGCACCTACTCCATGATGGGCCTGACCTGAGCCTTGTACAGGGTCAGGAGGCCATCGGAGTCAAGGAGGTGCCTCAGACTCCGCAAAAGTGTCACCTTCTGAGACGCTTTTCTGGCCACGTTCTCGAGGTGACGGTTAAAGAGCAGCCGCGAGTCCACCTCCACACCAAGGATGTTTACGCTGTCCTGTAGAGGGATGTTGTTGTCTCCCACCTTCAGCCTTCCACGCACCTCACGCATGTCCTCGTGAGAGTGGGATACCACCATGGCCTGAGTCTTTTCGGGGGCAAACTTGACTTGCCACCGGTCACCCCAGGCCATGATGTCTGAGAGCAGTGCATTAGCAGACTGCACTGCGGCCTGCGCCTCCCCTCTGTCGTAGGTCAAAGAGAGGGTGCAGTTGTCTACGTACGCACTGGCTGAAGGAACACTCTGCAGGAGGTCATTGAAGTAAATGTTCCACAGTATGTGTTACTGTATGCAAAACATATGTACCTCACGTCATTATTCCTCGGCATTTATAAGTGAAATGTTCAATAGTTTTCTATTTGCATGAAAACATGTAATATGTGTAAGTATCAGTATTCAATGCTATATTAAGCACCGAAGCCGATGCTCACTTGTTGGTAGTGTGGGGTTAACCTGCTGGTCGCCTGCGGGCATCACTCACGGCCAAGTCACGCTCAGACAAAGACGGGCAGGATGGTGACCGAGGTAAATACTTTAATTTTGCAGTAAAAACTGATTGTCATAGTGCCAAGTTAATTGCATGTATTGTTAATGAATATTGTAATATGTTGAAAGTGTTTAATATCAGTGTATAATGTTATTTTGTAAGAAATTGAGACCAAAAACTTGTTCGCAGTTCTTACGGTATTGCCTACCTCATCAATAAATGTATCAGGGAGAACTGCCTTTCCTCGACCCTATGATGATGGGTGTGATCAGTAAAACAGATCACCTGAGAGCCAATTGATGCCCAGCCGGTGCGGCTACAGTAAGAACTCGACCTACAAGCAAGAAATTGGCTCCATGTGAAACCGTAGCAAGAGTGAGTCACAGGACGAGGGGACGCTGACGTAAGCCTATAGGTAGACCTCTGAGGCCCGGGGCCAGCTCTACCCTTGACGACAACCACTCCCTTCTACCCACTGTGCCTCGCCACCATTTTGTAGAACCCATGGTCACAGGCAAGAAAGTATAATAGTATGTTTGTGCACTGAATTGAGTAGCCTAAGTGAAAATTACCCACAATTAGCTAGTATTAAGAGTGGTAATTTTAATTGCTCTTTCAGTGTCTCAGTATTGACACAATTAAGTTGTTAGATACATATGTCTGATACTGGGGAAATTAATGCCGTAGATGGCCTTAGGGAAGGTGAGGGTGAGCAAGTGGACAAGGATCAAACTTGTAATGAAGAAGTTAGTGTCAGGGAGCGAGTGCTGACTGACAAAGGAAGAGAATATCAAGTCATTGTAACCAAAGGAAGAGCAGAGTCCTGTAGCGTAAATGGAGCAGTGTTACCAGCAAAATTAAAAAAGGACTAAAAATTGTAATTAGCCCCTTTGAATTAGAGCCCACGTCAAGTGAAGTAATAGAGGCATTTCATCAGTATTATGTGGAATACACAAAACTGGTGGAACTAGAGCCAGAAAAGTCAGAGGAGCTAAATGAAGAGCTGGAACGCAATCAACGAGTTCACCATGAAATATTAGAAAGTAGAGAATGTAAAAGAAAAGAGTTAAAGAATGACAAAGGATCAATTTGTTCTAGCAAACGGTCTAGACACTCTAGAGTCTCATCTACTTCATCACATTCATCAGCACAAAGAAAGCAAGAAGCAGCAGCAAAGGTAGCCAGACTTAGAAAGGAAATGGAATATCATGATAGTTTAGCAGAGGCAGAAGTTAGGTTAGCTAGAGACCAGGCAATGTTTGCAAAGAAAAAGAAAGAGAGAGATTTAGCAGTTGCTAGTGCAGAACTTAATGCTCTTAGCTTAGTTGAAGAAGTAAAAATGCTTCCAGGTAATGATGAAAGTGTAGAGAAGCAAAGTTATCTTCAACAATACATAGAGTCACAAAATGAAATGAAAGCACAAGTAATTGCAAATCAACAAAGTGACAATGCCATGCCTCATAAATATGTTACATTCCATGACCCACAGGAACCTTCTTGTAATAGAGATAATGAATTGATGACAAATGAAGTAGATGGACAAATATTTAGTGAACCTCAGGTAATAAATCTCAACCCTACAGCTCAAAGTCTTGTACCAAGCTCTCGTAGACACACTCATAATGTCAACATGCCTAATAATGTGAGACAGAATCATCAATCCTTTTCCCATCCTGGGGGAACCTTTGCAATCAACATACCTAATCCCAAGTGGAGCCTCCCTCCAATAGAACCTAACACTTTTAATGGAGAACCCATGGAATTTCCAAGTTGGTTGAAAAACTTTGAAACTTATGTAGAGTCTAAAACTTCTATTGGTAGAGAGAGACTTGCCTACTTAGACAGGTATACAACTGGTGAGGCAAAGGATGCCATTAAAATGTTAATGCACTTTAACTCTGATGCTGACTATGTGCAAGCAAAGAAAATTCTTAGGGACAGATTTGGAAACAAAAGTATCATAGCTGATGCTTACACAAAAAAATTAATGAATTGGCTACCAATCTCTCCACATAATGGTCCAGCATTAACAGCATTCTCAGATTTTTTGAAGTGCTGCTTAGCTGCAATGAAACACACTTCTTATTTGTCATTTCTGAATGACCCTAGAGAGCAGAGAAAGGTGCTAGCAAAACTCCCTGAACATATTGTTCATGACTGGAGAAAGCAAGTAATGATATATCTTGATACTAACAGTAATATCAACACCTAGTAGCAATGAAGAGCACCACCCACCCTTTGAAATGTTATGTGAATTTGTCCAGAAAGAAGCAAAAGGAGCAAGCAATCCATTTGTTTCCTGGAATTCAGTAAGTAGGGAAGTAAATGACTGGATCAAAACTCAAACAAAGGCAACCAATTGGAAGCCAAGGGAATCAAACATCATGACAAAGAATAGAGGGAGTAGAACTTTCATGGGTAAAGCAATTGAGGAAAAACCAATGTGGTCATTCCAAAGTAAAGTAAATGTACAAGCCAACAAACAGTATCCCAAGGACCTGGAAAGGAAAGGACAATTCTGTCACTACTGTACAAAGGATCATGATTTAGATGATTGCAAGGAATTTGCCAAACTTGATGGTAATACCAGGTACAAATTTGCTAAAGAAAAATGATTATGTACAGGGTGTCTAAAAATGGGTCACAAAGGAAAGGATTGTAGAAGAAGGAAAGTTTGTAAAGTATGTCAGAGATACCATCCCACAGGTCTTCACAATGATGATATGACAAGAACTGAGAGCCAAAATGTAGCCGCACCGGCTGGGCATCAATTGGCTCTCAGGTGATCTGTTTTACTGATCACACCCATCATCGTAGGGTCGAGGAAAGGCAGTTCTCCCTGACACGTTTATTGATGAGGTAGGCATGACCGTAAGAACTGCAAACAAGTTCTCGGTCTCAATTTCTTACAAAATAACATTATACACTGATATTAAACACTTTCAACATATTACAATATTCATTAACAATACATGCAATTGACTTGGCACTGTGACAATCAGTTTTTACTACAAAATTAAAGTATTTACCTCGGTCACCATCCTGCCCGTCTTTGTCTGAGCGCGACTTGGCCGTGAGTGATGCCCGCAGGCGACTAGCAGGTTAACCCCACACTGCCAACAAGTGAGTATCGGCTTCGGTGCTTAATATAGCATTGAATACTGATACTCACACATATTACACGTTTTCATGCAAATAGAAAACTATTAAACATTTCACTTATATATGCCGAGGAATAATCACATGAGGTACATACGCTTTACATACAGTAACATGGCTCCCCTAAATTGTGTAACAATTTACCTTAAATTAAAATTAGCATGTACCTTAAAACTAGGATTAGCACATAATATGTTTTGTTACACTGGCTCCTTGGCGGGGATGCTCCGGTCTATTATTATGCATTACCTTCTAACAGCAATACTAGACTATGTATTGGCCTCTCTATGATGGTCCTGTTTGCCTTTATGTGTCTTCCCTGGTTGTCGAGATTACAGTCTGAAACCAGGACCTTAACCTTTCTTACTAGGCCATCATGATCAGGAGATACTTCTGTTACTCTTCCCAGTTTCCACTGGTTCCTTGCTAAATTCTGATCTTTGATGATAACTATATCATTTACACTGAGATTCCTCTTTGGTGTTGTCCACTTATTTCTAAGTTGTAGGAATTGCACATACTCCTTTTTCCACCTGGACCAGAACTGGTTGGCCCGGTATTGTGCTCTGCGCCATCTCTTTATGCAGTACAGGTCCTTCTTAATGAAAATGCTTGGAGGAGGCAGTACTACCTTTGTTTTCATAGTTAACAAATTACTGGGTGTCAACGGTGTAAGACTTTCTGGGGAGTTAAGATGGTCCACAGTTAGGGGACGACCATTAACTATATTTTCTGCTTCAACTAGGAAGGTTCTCAGATCTTGGTCATCTAACTGGGTACCATGCTGATCAAGCAACACGGAAAGTACATTTCTCACTGTGTGTATCTACCTCTCCCAAACACCTCCCATGTGACTGGAATTGGGTACATTCATGTTAAAAACAATCCAGTCACACTGATCTTTCATGAGTTCTTGTCTGACTTTATTGTTATTTAATTCTTTTAAGCATTTCTCATACTCTGATTTGGCTCCTACAAAGTTAGTTACTTGGTCACATCTCAACTGTCTTACGGGCCCTCTTCGTCCTACAAAGCGACGGTATGCACTTAGGAAGGAACTTGTATCCATGCTGTTGGCTATCTCTATGTGCACAGCTCTACATGCCATGCAAGTAAAGAGCACTCCATATCTTTTAAGCTCTTTACGCCCCTCTTTGACACAGAAAGAGCCAAAGAAATCTACTGCTGAGTATGTAAAAGGAGGTGATGGTTCTAGTCTGTCAATAGGCAGGTCTGCCATCTTCTGTCCCTGTGTTGTACTTCTAACTTTACGACAGATAATGCACTTTGAAATGTGCCTTGATACTAGGAATGATCCTCCTACTATCCAGTATTCACATGACCTGATTTCATTTAAAGTTATGCCCCTGCCTTGATGATTTGTCCTTTTGTGATGGTGGCATATTATCAGCTGGGTTATGTGAGATGTTTTGGGGAGGATGACTGGATGTTTGGATTCATATGTCAGATTAGAAAGCCTCAATCTTCCTCCTACTCTCATGATACCATTTTTGTCAATGAAGGGATCTAACTTATAGAGGGAACTGGTCTTGTCTATCACTTTTGTTCCCTTGCCATTGTCTCCTTTAATTAAAGAATTATGGTTAGCAGATGATTCCAGTACATCTATCTCCTTTTGGAATGCCTTTGATTGCAGTTGTTTTATAATTACATTTTCAGCTTCTGACACTTCTGCTACATTTACTGGCTTATATGTGTTTCCCTTTACTTTAGTAGTGCCATCACCTTTTCCTCTGAAGCTGTTCAGAAGCTTGAGGCATACAGCAATCTGAAAAATACTCAAGTCTTTCTAGTATATCTGTGGGCTGTTGTGTACCTACAGCATGGCATACAACTTTCTTCACTTCTGGATCATTCTCATTTATGACCTTGTACTGGGAATGGCTATCCATTTTGCTATGTTGCCAAAGGAATTCTGGGCCATTCCATCAGATCTTGCTATTGCACAATTCATCTGCTGTCATGCCTCTAGATGCATGATCTGCTGGGTTATACTGCATCTCTACAAATTTCCACTGATCTGGTGAAGTGTGATCTCTTATTGTTTCTACTCTATTTGCAACATATACATGGAATCTCTTTGCTTCATTTGCAATGTAACCAAGGACTACTTTGCTGTCTGTCCAAAATACTTCTTCCACATTATTATACTCAAGTTCTCCCTTCAAGAGTTTATGGATTCTAACTGACACCACTGCTGGTGCTAGTTCTAGTCTGGGAATTGTCATGGTTTTTAGAGGTGTGACACGTGACTTTGCCATTACTAATGCACAATGAATTTGACCAGTCTTGCTAATTAATCTAATATATGAGCATTGGCCATATCCCTCTTGACAGGCATCTGAAAAGTGATGGAGTTCAACCTTTTCTACTTCCCCAAAGTCATCAGGTTTGTAGCATCTAGGTACCTTTAACTGATCTAGTTTGTGCAGCTCATCCTTCCATTTTAACCATTTAGGTTTGACATAATCTGGCACCTCATCATCCCATTCAACTGCATTCTTACATAATTCTTGTAAAATTTGCTTTCCAGTCAGTATGAGAGGTGACACTAGACCTAATGGATCATATATAGAGCTCACTGTTGACAGAATGCCTCTCCTGGTGAGTGGCTTGTCTTTCAGCTTTATTCTAAATTGAAATGTGTCAGATTCTATGCACCACTCAACTCCCAAAGTTCTTTCTATAGGCAGTGTGTCTTCATTCTTACTAAAATCCAAACTTTTAATTCCATCTGCTCTCTCATGAGGAGAAATTGCAGCTAATACATCTTTGTTGTTTGACAAGAACTTGTGAAGGTTAAAACCTCCCTTGTAACATAATTCTTTGCTCTGCTGAATAAGAGTGACAGCTTCATCCATTGTAGCTACTGACTTCAAAACATCATCAACATAAAAGTTGTTTCTTACAAAATTGGCTGCATCAGATCCACATCCATAGTCATCTGCAGCTTTCTTAAGAGCAAAGTTGGCTACACTTGGAGATGAAGTAGCTCCAAACAGGTGACCTGTCATCCTGTATTCAGCTATCTCATTATTAAGGTCACCATTTTCCCACCAAAGGAATCTTAACATGTCTCTGTGTTCTGGGTTGACCTTCACTTGATGGTACATTGCTTCTATATCACATACAAGTGCAATCCTTTCTTGCCTAAACCTACACAACACTCCAATAAGTTTGTTGGTAAGGTCTGGGCCTTGTAACAGGTGACTGTTTTATGATTGGTTCCTGTAGTTTGCACTACAGTCAAAGACAACTCTCAACTTCTTTGGCTTTCTTGGATGATAGACTCCATGATGTGGAATGTACCAGACCTTGCCATCATTGCTAACTAAATCCTTTGTCGGTACAACCTCTGCATAACCTTTTGTAATCATATCATCCATGAACACTTTGTAATCACCTTTGTGTTGATTATCCTTCTCAAGTTTAGCTCTTAACTTCTTGAGTCTCTGCTCTGCTAATAGTTTGTTGTTTGGAAGCTTGACGTTATCATCTTTAAGAGGAAGGGGCAACTCATAATGGCCATCCTTCAGCTGATGTATTCCTTCTTTCATCTTACTCATAAACCTTTTATCTTCATATGATAATGGAGTGTCAGCTGACTTTCTATCACTGAAGTCAAGTTCAAACATATCTCTCACTTGAGAAGGATTAATCATATCTTTGGTTTTAGTATGAACCACTAAGAAATTAACCCTCTTTTCTTCATTGATTTCTACTTCTTGTGTCACTGTTCTGTAGACTACCACTGTACTCGTATCCTCCAATGGACTTGAATGGCGTGAGATTTTACCAATGATCCCCCAACCTAGCTCTGTCCTACGGGCATAGGGATGCTTCTTGCTATCACCAGGAAAGGAAAGGACGATTCTGTCACTACTGTACAAAGGATCATGATTTAGATGATTGCAAGGAATTTGCCAAACTTGATGGTAATACTAGGTACAAATTTGCTAAAGAAAAATGGTTATGTACAGGGTGTCTAAAAATGGGTCACAAAGGAAAGGATTGTAGAAGAAGGAAAGTTTGTAAATTATGTCAGAGATACCATCCCACAGCTCTTCACAATGATGATGTGACAAGAACTGAGAGCCAAAAGGTGCCAGCACAAGCAACTCAGCCTAAAGATGATAAACCCACAGTAGTAGCAAATAAGGTCAAAGTTACAGAATCAGTGACACATGACATGCACACCATGATAGTTCCTGTATGGTTACATCATGTTAGTAATGAAGAGAATAAAGTTTTAGTGTATGCCCTGCTGGATGAGCAGTCTGATGCTTCATTCATCAAGGAAAGCACTCTGAATAAATTGGGAGTTAGCGGACCATCAGTGTCACTTAATATCCACACAATAAGTGGAAAACAAATCACTGATTCTATCAAAATTCATGGACTTAAAGTAAGAGGTTATAATGAAGAAGTGGAAATATCAATCCCTTCAGCATATTCAACAGAAAACATTTCAGCTGGACGGAGTCAGATACCAAGGCCCGAGACTGCTTGTGACTGGCCCCACTTAAAGGCAATCTCTGACAAACTAATGAAATATGACCCAAACGTTGACATAGGACTCCTCATTGGTTTTGATTGTGCAGAAGCCATTATGGCAGAAGAGCAAATAGCAGGTGATTGCAAGAAGCATCCCGATGCTCATAGGACAGAGCTAGGTTGGGGGATCATTGGTAGAATCTCACGCCATTCAAGTCCATTGGAGGATACAGTGGTAGTCTACAGAACAGTGACACAAGAAGTAGAAATCAATGAAGAAAAGAGGGTTAATTTCTTAGTGGTTCCTACTAAAACCAAAGAGATGATTAATCCTTCTCAAGTGAGAGATATGTTTGAACTTGACTTCAGTGATAGAAAGTCAGCTGACACTCCATTATCATATGAAGATAAAAGGTTTATGAGTAAGATGAAAGAAGGAGTACATCAGCTGAAGGATGGCCATTATGAGCTGCCCCTTCCTCTTAAAGATGATAACGTCAAGCTTCCAAACAACAAACTATTAGCAGAGCAGAGACTCAAGAAGTTAAGAGCTAAACTTGAGAAGGATAATCAACACAAAGGTGATTACAAAGTGTTCATGGATGATATGATTACAAAGGGTTATGCAGAGGTTGTACCGACAAAGGATTTAGTTAGGAATGATGGTAAGGTCTGGTACATTCCACATCATGGAGTCTATCATCCGAGAAAGCCAAAGAAGATGAGAGTTGTCTTTGACTGTAGTGCAAACTACAGGAACCAGTCATTAAACAGTCACCTGTTACAAGGCCCAGACCTTACCAACAAACTTATTGGAGTGTTGTGTAGGTTTAGGCAAGAAAGGATTGCACTTGTATGTGAGATAGAAGCAAGTACCATTAAGTGAAGGTCAACCCAGAGCACAGAGACATGTTAAGATTCCTTTGGTGGGAAAATGGTGACCTTAATAATGAGATAGCTGAATACAGGATGACAGCTCACCTGTTTGGAGCTACATCATCTCCAAGTGTAGCCAACTTTGCACTTAAGAAAGCTGCAGATGACTACGGGTGTGGATCTGATGCAGCCAAGTTTGTAAGAAACAACTTTTATGTTGATGATGGTTTGAAGTCAGTAGCTACAATGGATGAAGCTGTCACTCTTATTCAGCAGAACAAAGAATTATGTTACAAGGGAGGTTTTAACCTTCATAAGTTCTTGTCAAACAACAAAGATGTATTAGCTGCAATTTTGCAAAGTTTGGATTTTAATAAGAATGAAGACACACTGCCTATAGAAAGAACTTTGGGAGTTGAGTGGTGCACAGAATCTGACACATTTAGAATAAAGGTGAAAGACAAGCCACTCACCAGGAGAGGCATTCTGTCAACAGTGAGCTCTATATATGATCCATTAGGTCTAGTGTCCAGTCTCATACTGACTGGAAAACAAATTTTACAAGAATTATGTAAGAATGCAGTTGAATGGGATGATGAGGTGCCAGATTATGTCAAACCTAAATGGATAAAATGGAAGGATGAGCTGCACAAACTAGATCAGTTAAAGATACCTAGATGCTACAAACTTGATGACTTTGGGGAAGTAGAAAAGGTTGAACTCCATCACTTTTCATATGCCTGTCAAGAGGGATATGGCTAGTGCTCATATATTAGATTAATTAGTAAGACTGGCCAAATTCATTGTGCATTAGTAATGGCAAAGTCACGTGTCACACCTCTAAAAACCATGACAATTCCCAGACTAGAACTAGCACCAGCAGTGGTGTCAGTTAGAATCCATAAACTCTTGAAGGGAGAACTTGAGTATAATAATGTGGAAGAAGTATTTTGGACAGACAGCAAAGTAGTCCTTGGTTACATTGCAAATGAAGCAAAGAGATTCCATGTATATGTTGCAAATAGAGTAGAGACAATAAGAGATCAGACTTCACCAGATCAGTGGAAATTTGTAGAGACACAGTATAACCCAGCAGATCATGCATCTAGAGGCATGACAGCAGATGAATTGTGTAACAGCAAGATCTGGTGGAATGGCCCAGAATTCCTTTTGGCAACATAGCAAAATGGATAGCCATTCCCAGTACAAGGTCATAAATGAGAATGATCCTAAAGTGAAGAAAGTTGTATACCATGCTGTAGGTACACAACAGCCCACAGATATACAAGAAAGACTTGAGTGTTTTTCTGATTGGTTTAAAGCAAAGAGGGCAGTTGCTGTATGCCTCAAGCTTCTGAACAGCTTCAGAGGAAAAGGTGATGGCACTACTAAAGTAAAGGGAAACACATATAAGCCAGTAAATGTAGCAGAAGTGTCAGAAGCTGAAAATGTAATTATAAAACAACTGCAATCAAAGGCATTCCAAAAGGAGATAAATGTACTGAAATCATCTGCTAACCATAATTCTTTAATTAAAGGAGACAATGGCAAGGGAATAAAAGTGATAGACCAGACCAGTTCCCTCTATAAGTTAGATCCCTTCATTGACAAAAATGGTATCATGAGAGTAGGAGGAAGATTGAGGCTTTCTAATCTGACAGATGAATCCAAACATCCAGTCATCCTCCCCAAAACATCACACATAGCCCAGCTGATAATATGCCACCACCACAAAAGGACAAATCATCAAGGCAGGGGCATAACTTTAAATGAAATCAGGTCATGTGGATACTGGATAGTAGGAGGATCATCCCTAGTATCAAGGCACATTTCAAAGTGCATTATCTGTTGTAAAGTTAGAAGTACAACACAGGGACAAAAGATGGCAGACCTGCCTATTGACAGACTAGAACCATTACCTCCTTTTACGTACTCAACAGTAGATTTCTTTGGCCCTTTCTGTGTCAAAGAGGGGCGTAAAGAGCTTAAAAGATATGGAGTGCTCTTTACTTGCATGGCATGTAGAGCTGTACACATAGAGACAGCCAACAGCATGGATACAAGTTCCTTCCTAAGTGCATACCGTCACTTTGTAGGACGAAGAGGGCCCGGAAGATAGTTGAGATGTGACTAAGGAACTAACTTTGTAGGAGCCAAATCAGAGTATGAGAAATGCTTGAAAGAATTAAATAACAATAAAGTCAGACAAGAACTCATGAAAGATCAGTGTGACTGGATCGTTTTTAACATGAATGTACCCAATTCCAGTCACATGAGAGGTGTTTGGGAGAGGCAGATACGCACAGTGAGAAATGTACTCTCTGTGTTACTTGATCAGCATGGTACCCAGGTAGATGACCAAGATCTGAGAACTTTCTTAGTTGAAGCGGAAAATATAGTTAATGGTCGTCCCCTAACCGTGGACCATCTTAACTCCCCAGAAAGTCCTACACTGTTGACACCCAGTAATTTGTTAACTATGAAAACAAAGGTAGTACTGCCTCCTCCAAGCATTTTCATTAAGAAGGACCTGTACTGCATAATGAGATGGCGCAGAGCACAATACCTGGCCAACCAGTTCTGGTCCAGGTGGAAAAAGGAGTATGTGCAATTCCTACAACTTAGAAATAAGTGGACAACACCAAAGAGGAATCTCAGTGTAAATGAAATAGTTATCATCAAAGATCAGAATGTAGCAAGGAACAGTGGAAACTGGGAAGAGTAACAGAAGTATCTCCTGATCATGATGGCCTAGTAAGAAAGGTTAAGGTCCTGGTTTCAGACTGTAATCTCGACAACCAGGGAAGACGCACAAAGGCAAACAGGACCATCATAGAGAGGCCAATACATAGTCTAGTATTGCTGTTAGAAGGTAATGCATAATAATAGACCAGAGAATCCTCGCCAAGGAGCCAGTGTAACAAAACATATTATGTGCTAATCCTAGTTTTAAGGTACATACTAATGTTAATTTAAGGTAAATTGTTACACAATTTAGGGGAGCCACGTTACTGTATGTAAAATGTATGTACCTCACGTCATTATTCCTCGGCATTTATAAGTGAAATGTTCAATAGTTTTTTATTTGCATGAAAACGTGTAATATGTGTAAGTATCAGTATTCAATGCTATATTAAGCATCGAAGCCGATGCTCACTTGTTGGTAGTGTGGGGTTAACCTGCTGGTCGCTTGCGGGCATCACTTACGGCCAAGTCGCTCTCAGACAAAGACGGGCAGGATGGTGACCGAGGTAAATACTTTAATTTTGCAGTAAAAACTGATTGTCATAGTGCCAAGTTAATTGCATGTACTGTTAATGAATATTGTAATATGTTGAAAGTGTTTAATATCAGTGTATAATGTTATTTTGTAAGAAATTGAGACCGAGAACTTGTTCTCAGTTCTTACAGTCATGCCTATCTCATCAATAAACGTGTCAGGGAGAACTGCCTTTCCTCGACCCTATGATGATGGGTGTGATCAGTAAAACAGATCACCTGAGAGCCAATTGATGCCCAGCTGGTGTGGCTATAGTGTGGGTCCCAGAACTAACCCCTGTGGAACAGAGGCCTCTACAGGAAAGCTGGCGGAGGTGTGGCTGTTTACCACAACAAGGAGACTCTCTCTCTCTCTCTCTCTCTCTCTCTCTCTCTCTCTCTCTCTCTCTCTCTCTCTCTCTCTCTCTCTCTCTCTCTCTCTCTCTCTCTCTCTCTCTCTCATCACTTTATTGGCGCTCCCTCCACCTCACTCACAGGGCGCAGGGCGAGGTGGCAAGCAGGGCACCAGAGAGCAAAGAAAGATATGAAGACAGAAAATTAGTTTGGAAAAGACAGTGGTGGGTCGGCGAACGGTGGGTGATGAAGGCAACATGAAGGGAAGAGCCATGTGTGGAAGGCGTCTTCGAGGAGACTACTTGGCCGCTCATAATTTAAGTCTGAGCTGGGAGAAGCAGTGAACCGAGAAATAGGAGCAGTGTAGGGAGGAGTGAATAAATAATTCAAGATGCACAGTAAGGTGCATTGTAGGGAGGAGTGAATAAATAATTCAAGATGCACAGTAAGGAAAGGGGAAGGATGTGTGGGGATAGAAAGGGAAGAAGGAAGAGGCTTAGATTAAAGAGTAAAGATGAGGCATCTTCTTTTCGTTATTTATGGATTATCACTGTTATGATGAGTAAAAAGAAAATATATAGGTAATAACTTATTGGTGATCAGTAATATTAGTAACACGTTTACTTAAATTAAACCACCACATGCTTCTTTCTTTTATACGAGTATTGGCGTCTGTTGAGGGTGGCTAGGAGCGATCACACTTCAGGCTGGGAGGCGAGGAGCCAGCATCTTTGCCTAACTTATAGCCCCTCTTTGTTTTAAGGTGCCTGGAGACACAAATTGCATAAATGTACATTTTTCTTAAACGATTATAAAATGTACACTATAAAAAATAATCTATAAATTTTACAGAAAATTAACTGGCAACCAGGCTGCCAAACTTTTCTCTAAAATTTATAGTTATCTCTAAACAAGATTTTCTGTAAATTTTAAATGTTTCTGTATTTTTTCCTTGTAAATTATCACAGGATTTTTCTGTATACCATTTACAGAAATTACTTGTCAAAAAAAGGGGGAAAATGTATTTCTCAATTTTAGTCTATCTTACTGGAACAGTACTGGCAAATAGTATTTGTCAAAAAAAAGGGGGAAAATGTATTTCTCAATTTTAGTCTGTCTTACTGGAACAGTGTTGGCAAATAGTATTTGTAGTTTACATGAACTTGTGAACAACTTAAACTTAACAGTATCAATTTCTTAAGAAATTTCTAGTTAATATCCATACTGTGTACACTTGATGATAGCAGTACAGCACATAGATCCTTCACATATCAAACCAATTTGGAAAGTCTGGGTTAATAAAAAAAAAATAAAAAAAATACACATCTAATGACTCGTTGGCATCTGACCCTTCTTTTTTGTACATGCCAAATTTTCTCTGTACATCATAAAAAAAAAGTTTGTATACTTGTGTATGTGTACTACTGTATATGCAATTAAGACAATACAGTACATACATATCAAATTATGACTTTAGATACAAATGGTGGACATTGCAATGCTGCTACTCTCACTACACATTACTGTTTACAGTTGCCAGCTGATCACATGCCTGAATGCCTGCTGGCCATCTGAACCATGCACTACATTTTAATAAAATGTATTCAGTATACATTGAGCAACAGTTCAAAAGGTCGACTGTCTGGCAGCCAGGCAGGAGTATATTGTTTCCTCCAGATGATCAGCATGTAAACAAAAGGCACACTGAGAGCAGTGGGCAAGTGTTATACACAAACTTTTTTATGACAAACTGAAAAGTTTGCTGTATGCAGAAAAGAGCAGATATCAGAAGAAACCAGTGTTTGATAGAGCAAATTTGATATATTGATGTTATATCCTGAATCAACAGCAATGTTTTAATTACAATAGTAAAATGCTCTAAACTCTCCAATATCCATCCTAGTTATTATCCAAAGGCCCACCCGGAGACTGCAACGTCTGGAAAGGGGTTTCCATGACTGTAAAACATCCGGATAATGACTTACTGTCTGAATATTGACCCTTACCCTACAGATAACAACTCTTACTGTCACGATAGCCAATCAGGCACTTGTCTGGATAATGATGAATCTGGATACTGACAGTCTGGATATTGGAGTGATTGGCATACTGCGGAAATGCGACTATTCAGCACTCGTAAGATTTTTTACATTTGATAAAAATTTAAGTAAATAAATACTAAAATCATAATTGACTCAGTAGAACTTATATTTACTAGGGCACTTTGAGGACTTTTTTTTTATGAATATTAAATATTCTTTTCTATATGAATAGATCTTGAGTATATCACATATCTACCTGATAATGTACAAAAGTAAAAAAATATTTCATTACTTCTGTCGGAAATCACTTCACCTGAACCAAAGTATATGAAAATAAATTAACTGCTTCCAGTATCTGAAACATTCTTGGGAAAATAAGCAAGGTATCATTTAAACTGTATGTGTTTATTATAGAAACACAGAAGGAATGCAAGGACTGAAATGTGTAAGGAATCTGATAACCAAGCTGAATAGAAAAAAAAAAATAATAATAATAATTATCATAAAAAAAGAAAAAAACATCCTTTATGAAAAAGCACAGCATCAGTAATAAGAAACATGGGAACCTGAACGCTGTCCTACTGCCCATGGAAAAGTTATAAACGTGAGAAAATTCATAAGAGAAAGATTTTATTTAACAATTTAACACAATGTATCCAACAGCACATCGGGTTAGGGCATGGACAACTTACATTTTCCTCATATTTTCATATAAAAGATGAACTAGATAAGAGGCTTCAAAATCAAAATAAGGCAAAAGGAGAAATTACCTGAGCACATTTTTAAAACTAAAAATACATTAGACAGACTTGCAAAAATATTTCCGCAAAACCACACTATACAATTTAATCAATTACTTGACACTTCATCAAAGAGCATTCCTAAAAAGTAATAAATAAATAAATAAAAATAATAATGAATCTAAGCATTTCACTACATCACCAAGCATGGAGAGAACTTTACATTATCATCATTATTACACTTCATTAAAAGAGAATTCCAGAACAAAAAAATCATAATGAACCTAGGCATTTAACTATACATCAACCAGCATGGAGAGAACTTTACATCATCAGCATCATCATCACCATTATAATCATTACATACACCAATAAAAAAGAGCATTCCAGAAAAAAATTGAACCTAGGTATCTAATTTTACACCACCAGTCATGGAGAAAACTTGCATTATCATCATCATCACCACCATTATAATCATCATTATACTTGCATGGAGAAAACTTTACATCATTGTCATCATCACCATTATAATCATTACACCATTAATAAGAGCATTAAAAAAAAAAAAAAATATATATATATATATATATATATATATATATATATATATATATATATATATATATATATATATATATATATATATATATAAATATATATACATATATATATATATATATATATATATATATATATATATATATATATATATATATATATATATATATATATATATATATATATATATATATATATATATATATATATATATATATATATATATATATATATATATATATATATATATATATATATATATATATATATATATATATATATATATATATATATATATATATATATATATAATGAACCTAGGCATTTAAGTACATGACTTTTACAGCATCACCATTATAATTGTCATTTGACACATCATTAAAAAAAGAGCATTATTTAAGTACATCACCAAAACTGGAAGAGAAGTTTTATCCACTTGAGTATCACAATTCTAGTTTCCTCCCTTCTAGTGGCTGACAGCATCTGCAATAATTAAGATAATGAAAACATGATACAAAAGTTGCATTGTTGTCTTCATTCTTGAATGCACAATACAAGTACTTTATATAAACAGTAAGGTATATACTACAGGGCAAATGGTTTAGTTCTACTGAAGTCAATGGTAATAAATAAATTAAATAAATGATGGCCCACTAAGTTTCCAAATAGGGATGACCAGCCCCTTTCTCCAGGCACAAGCACATTGAAGCAATGTAACCGTCATAACACACTCATAGCATCTCTAATAAAATTAGTAATCAAACAAATAAATTTTTTTTTTGTGAGGTAAAATGAAATGGTAAATAAGACACTGTAATACATGTGACTTCCTGGAAGCTTATTTTTCACTTAACAAAAACCCGATATAAGTGTTCCAAGATTTCTTAAAAGAAAATAATAATGATTAATCTCCATACTGATAAAACAATGTTTTCATAAGTAATAAACATTACCTGGTGGGATTTAGCTCCTCCAGTCTACATCAGCAATACCACTAATCAGGGACAGGATCTCCAGATGGACTTCAGAGTGCCTTTTGCAATGTTTTTTTTTCACTTCTATCTTGCTCCCGCATTTGGGATTGATACCAACAAAACATCTGTAGTGATGGAGGGTAATGTACTATTTTGTACACATTGTAAATAATGTAAATTTTGTCTATATCCTTAAAAATTGCAATTCTAATGTGCAAGCTGTAACTATGTACCACAGAGCTACATGAATCTCAGCTTAGTAATTTTAGCAAAAGAAAAGCAATATGTCTTGACTGTTAACACTGGAGGTTTTCTGGACATATTTATCCATGTGTTTATATATATATATATATATATATATATATATATATATATATATATATATATATATATATATATATATATATATATATATATATATATATATATATATATATATATATATATATATATATATATATATATGATACTGATAGTGTCTGGCATGGAGGCGTACATTCCTCACTCTTTTTCTCATCCTAAACCTTCTAAACCTTGGTTTAACACAGCTTGTTCTTGTGCTATACATGATAGAGAGGTGGCCCACAAAAGGTACTTAAGCCTTCCATCACCAGAATCTCATGCACTTTATATTTCTGCCCGGAACCATGCCAAGTCTGTTCTCCAACTAGCCAAAAACTCCTTCATTAACAGAAAATGTCAAAACCTTTCAAGATCTAACTCTTCTCATGACTTCTGGCATCTAGCCAAAAATATCTCCAATAACTTTGCTTCTTCTTCTTTCCCTCCTCTATTTCAACCAGATGGCACCACTGTTATCACATCTATTTCTAAAGCTGAACTCTTTGCTCAAATCTTTGCTAAAAACTCTCCCTTGGACGATTCTGGGCTTGTTCCTCCCTCTCCTCCACCCTCTGACTACTTCATGCCACCTATTAAAATTCTTCACAATGATGTTTTCCATGCCCTCTCAGGCCTAAACCCTCGAATAGCTTATGGACCTGATGGGGTTCCTCCTATTGTTCTCTGAAATTGTGCCTCCGTGCTTGCACCTTGCCAAGTCAAACTCTTTCAGCTCTGTCTGTCAACATCTACCTTTCCTTCTTGCTGGAAGTTTGCCTACATTCAACCTGTTCTTAAAAAGGGTGACCGTTCTAATCCCTCAAACTACCGTCCTATTGCTTTAATTTCTTGCCTATCTAAAGTTTTTTAATCTATCCTGAACAGGAAGATTCTTAAACATCTGTCACTTCACAACCTTCTATCTGATTGCCAGTATGGGTTCCGTCAAGACCGCTCTACTGGTGATCTTCTGGCTTTCCTTACTGAGTGTTGGTCATCCTCTTTTAGAGATTTTGGTGAAAATTTTGCTGTTGCCTTGGACATATCAAAAGCTTTTGATAGAGTCTGGCACAAAGCTTTGATTTCCAAACTACCCTCCTACGGTTTCTATCCTTCTCTCTGTAACTTCATCTCAAGTTTCCTTTCTGACCGTTCTATTGCTGCTGTGGTAGACAGTCACTGTTCTTCTCCTAAATCTATTAACAGTGGTGTTCCTCAGGATTCTGTCCTCTCACCCACTCTCTTCTCATTATTCATTAATGATCTTCTAAACCAAACTTCTTGTCCTATCCACTCCTATGCTGATGATACCACCCTGCACTTTTCCACGTCTTTTCATAGATGTCCAACCCTTCAGGAGGTAAACATTTCATGCAGGGAAGCCACAGAATGCTTGACTTCTGATCTTTCTAAAATTTTTGATTGGGGCAGAGCAAACTTGGTATTGTTCAATGCCTCAAAAACTCAATTCCTCCATGTATCAACTTGACACAACCTTCCAGACAACTATCCCCTCTTCTTCAATGACACTCAACTGTCCCCCTCTTCTTCACTGAACATCCTTGGTCTGTCCTTTACTTATAATCTGAACTGGAAACTTCACATCTCATCTCTAGCTAAAACAGCTTCTATGAAGTTAGGCGTTCTGAGATGTCTCTGCCAGTTTTTCTCACCCCCCCAGCTGCTAACTCTGTACAAGGGCTTTATCTGTCCATGTATGGAGTATGCTTCACATGTCTGTGGGAGTTCCACTCATACTGCTCTTCTAGACAGGGTGGAATCAAAAGCTTTTTGTCTCATCAACTCCTCTCCTCTAACTGACTGTCTTCAGCCTCTCTCTCTCACTGCCGCAATGTTGCATATCTAGCTGTCTTGTACCACTATTTTCATGCTAACTGCTCTTTTGATCTTGCTAACTGCATGCCTCCCCTCCTCCCATGGCCTCGCTACACAAGACTTTCTTCTTTCTCTCATCCCTATTCTGTCCACCTCTCTAATGCAAGAGTTAACCAGTATTCTCAATCATTCATCCCTTTTTCTGGTAAACTCTGGAACTCCCTGCCTGCTTCTGTATTTCCACCTTCCTGTGACTTGTATTCCTTCAAGAGGGAGGTTTCAAGACAGTTATTCATCAATTTTTGACCACTGCTTTGATCCTTTTATGGGACTGGCATTTCAGTGGGCATATTTTTTTATTGGATTTTTGTTGCCCTTGGCCAGTGTCCTTCCTACATAAAAAAAAAAAAAAAAAAAAATATGAATTACCTTTGAATGAACTTGAGTGTTGATGCAGAATCCATGGGGTACCTTATACTGAAGTTGTAATAGGAGGCCAACAGCATAGCTAGGCCAGTGGTAAATGTGGCAATATGCTCAGTGACAACAACACCATCAATTGACAGCATTATCTTGTTGTAGTAAACCTTGATTCCCCTGAAAGTATAAAAAATAAATAAATAAATAAAAATAACATAGCCACCTGGTAAGGATTTCATGACTTGTCTCTAGCATCTTCACCCCTTCCTCACCAATCAATGCTTGTGGCAGAACTGCAGTAGATATTTTACCTCTACCTAAAGCCTCTCCCACAAAAGACCAGGTAATAATAATGATAACATATTTTTTATAGACCACAAGATACTTCTCTATCATATTTTTTATAACAAATACCCACACATCCCCTTCCTGTTCATTAAGTATGAAGGAACCAATTAATAACTTTGTCAAAGGTAAAATGATAAGAAAACTACAATTATTTACACTGCTCCTGGTTGCAATATTACACCTCCTTTGGTTTTATATATATATATATATATATATATATATATATATATATATATATATATATATATATATATATATATATATATATATATATATATATATATATATATATATATATATAAATGATAAGCTGGTCCCTTCCAAGTCATAAATGTCATTTCTTGTTGTACTGGATACCTCCTAACTTGGTGACAAGTCATCACAAAGGTCTGAATTTGATGAGTAGATCATTTCAGTTGGCAAGTCCTTAACTGTTTGATATGTGTGATGCCTACTTATGTGTGATTTAAATGTGGTTGTCTTTGAGAACATTTTGGAGCACTGATTAAAGGGGCACTGAATCCTGGTGCCATCATCAATGTGCTGTCTCAAATGCTTTAATAAATTCTTCATTCCATCACAAACTTGTTGGCACAAAAGAGTTTTACACTGTAATTTCAAATGGAGACTTAAGATCAGCAATTTTTCATCACTTTTTGACCTACGTTCTTGGTGGTCTCAGTATATATGAGCCTTTAGCCCTGCATATGATGAAAGTGTCCATTTACAACCCCCAAATGGGCATTTGATAACTCTCTTGTATTAATTTAAATGCAACAGGCAATGATTTACATAATTTTTCACTGACCTTGATACATGATTACAGAGAGGACATGCAAACTCTGAATCCATGACACAAAAGTAATTACTAAAAAATCAGTAGTACTTAGCTGTGCTTGCCCTTCAGGTATTCAGGGATTATTACAACACTTAAGAAACATACTTTTTCTAAGAGTGGTAGTGGACTCATGGAACAAACTGCACTACATTTTCACTCATTCATCAGTCTTCCACTCACCCGTGGCCACCAGCTGGATGTAACAGACTACCACTAGGTAACCAACCTAACAAACTAATGAAACTAACCACCATAACCAAACCAAACCAAATTAGCCTGACCTAACTAACCTAACCTAGCCAAACCAGCATAATTTAACATAAGTATACAATCAAACTAACCAAACTAAGAGTGCAGCTGAGGCCCCATTAGTTAATAATTTAATTTACCACTGACTTCATGCATAAACATAATTTATATTAGGTAGGCAAAAAAATGAGTATACATCATACACAAATAAACACACTTAGTAATGACATGGCTTACAAGCTGAGGTTAACCAACCATTGAATTGTCACTTACATGCGAGAGAGGAGACCAGGAATGTTGTTGGATGCAAGGCCCTTAGGCCTTAGGGTCTTAGGAGGTAGGTAGGAAGAATACTGGCTGGCTATGCTCTTTGTGGTGTTTTTGTTGAGGCTGTATAGTTAAGCCTTAACAACAGCGTCAACATAGCCTCTAGTGTCCCAGGAGTGCAGTAAGCAGATAGTATCAAGCTTGATGAAAGTACAGGCCTGGGTCTCACTCAGTGCAAGATAAAAAAGGTGTAGCTACTGGTCTTGTACTGGTGTTTGGCGGGCACCTCATATTCATAAACATAAAAATTGGTGGTTCAACAGTTGGAAGTCTCGATGTGCTTGTAACTACTCCTATGCTTTTATTATTCTTTTCATCATACTTCCTCAAAATTTCATACTACTAAATGTTTCAACTGAGATAACAAAATATATTTCTTACCTTGCATGTCTCTCCAGATATTCCATCTGCTTACTGAAGTTACTAGGTCAAAGTAACCTTGCGTCACCAAAATATTATATAGAACGTCTGAGCTTTTCATTTCATTATGAATAATTTTCATCATCACCATAGGTAAAAATATTTGTATACGATAAATGCACATCGACATACAAAGGCGCTACATGTTTTCAGTAACAGTGCCATGTGTCGCAATAAACAATACGCATGACCAATAATATAGAAAAAAAAAATTTAAAGCATGTTTTTAAGGCTATTGGTATAACAGCAATGAATAAGTATTACATTTGAAGTATTTCATAAAGAATTATATCGAAGACAACCGCTTAGCAACATTTACAGACACCCTGTTGCTTCGATTTACAGTGCTTATCTGTATTTAATTCTATCTCGATAAAATATTATTTAGATAATATGGAGGCTTATGGTTTCTTGGCACACACTCAATATTGCCTATTATGTAAATGTTAACAAGGACTGAGCCAAGAAATTCAAGACATCACAACCAAAATGCACGTCACATACAACAGTTGGATTAGTAAACTTTGGTTACAATTATTTCCTGTTAGTATTTATGGGAAAAATACTGTAAAAACAAGTTATTTTTTACAGTGTAGTAAGAAAGTTCCCTTAAAGACACCTAATGAGTAAGACTTTTGCACACACACACACACACACACACACACACACACACACACACACACACACACACACACACACACACACACACACACACACACACACACACACACACAAACACGCACACACGCACACACACACACACACACACACACACACACACACACACACACACACACATACAGACACACACACACACACACACACACACACACACACACACACACACACACACACACACACACACACACACACATGGTGTTTGGGGATAAAGAGAAGACCATATCAAATAAAGTTCTAAGAGAAAGAGAAGAATTACAAAGAGCAAAAGAAATCATTGGGAAAATTGTAGAAGAAGGAGATAAAACGGATATACAAATAGAAGAAGTGTACAGGATTGGGAAATATTCAGAAGGGGGAAAACGTCCCATGAAAATAAGACTTAATACCCAAGCGGCAGCCGAATACATCTTGAGAAGAATGAGTTTGTTAAGAAAGATAGAGGGTATGAAGGATATATATATAAGAAGAGAAATGAATGAGGAGGAAAGAAACAAGGTGAAAGAGTTAAAAGAGGAGGCCAAGACAAAAAACGAAGAGAGAACACAGGAACAGGCAGAAAGGTATATATGGAGAGTGATAAACATGAAAATGAGGAAATGGTGGTTAAAGAATGTGGGGCAAGAAGTAAGACAACAAAGAGAGAACACAAAAGAAATGGGTCCACAATAAATAAAATTAAAGTTATGTATACAAACATAGATGGATTAGTGTCCAGCCTAAGGGAACTAAGAGATTATTTACATGAAAAGAAACCAGAAGTGGCATGCATTATGGAAACAACTAACAAGGGAGATTAATGTTGAATTTGAAGAAGAAGGATGTAACACATGGAGAAGAGAATAAGGGAGGAGGAGGAGTGACGATTCTAGTAAGAAAAAACATCTTGATAGAAACAGTGGAATATGGTGAAGGGAGGTCAGAAACATTGAGTGTGGAGATCAAGATCCAAGGACAAGAAAGCAGAAAAATTATTGTTGCATACATGCCTCCAAAGACCAACACTTGGGGGACTGATGATTATAAGCACATGCAAAGCGAGTTCATAAAAAGTATAGATGACATGTTAAAGATAAGAAACAAGGTGTTACTAGTAGGAGATTTTAATAGCAAAGAGATAAACTGGGGGTAGATGGAGGTGACAGGGATTGCCAGTACATGGAGTGAAGAATTTATACAGACTATGATGGTAAACACGATGGATCAATGGGTGAAAGAAAATACTAGGTACAGAGGGGAAGATGAACCATCACTACTAGACTTGGTTTTTACAAAAAAGCCAGAAAATGAACCAAGTATAGAATATTTGTGTCCAGTGGGAAAAAGTGATCATGTGAAGATGGAGATAGAGATCAAAGAAGAAGTGCCAAAATTCAATGAGGAATATAAAAATGAGAGAAAAAATTATGCTAAGGCAGACTTTACAGGGTTAAAGAAATTCTACGGAGAGCTTGATTGGAATAATTTATTAAGAGGTATGGAGGTGTAGAAAAATATGAAGTGTTTTTAAGCAAGTTTAGAGAAGGTGTTGAAAGATATGTGCCAAGATATAAGGTAAAAGAAAATAAGAAAGTGTGGTTTAATGCAAAGTGTGCAGAAGCAAAAAAGAAGAAGGAGAGGGCATGGAAAAAATGAGGAAACAATGGAATGAGATAAATAGAGAAGAATACAGGACAGCTAGAAATGATTATGTTAAAATAAGAAGAGAAGAAGAAAGAAATTTTGAAAGAGATGTAGTTGGAAAGTGTAAAGAAGAACCCAAACTTTTCTATAGATATGTAAATGGAAAAATAAAGCATAGAGATACCATTACAAAGCTGAAGAAAAATGGAGAAATTTATGAAACCACACAAGAGATGGCTGAGATACTGAATAAAAGCTTTAAGTCTGTATTTACAAGAGAAACTGTCTTTGCATCACTGGGAGATGAGGAACAACAGAAAGGAATAGAAAACATACAAGTGGAAAGAAAAGAAATTAAAAGACTACTGGAAGAGCTAGATACTAGGAAGGCGATGGGACCAGACGAAGTAAATGGATGGATATTGAAAGAATGTAGAGAGGAATTGGAAGGTCCAATATGGAAGATAATTAACAGTTCTTTGAAGGAGGGAAAAGTACCAAAGGAATGGAAGAGAGCAAATATAGTACCATTATACAAAGGAGGTAATAAAATGGAACCACTGAATTACAGACCAGTCTCACTCACGAGTATTGTAAGTAAACTCTGTGAAATAGTCATTAAAAACAGATGGATGCAATATGTTGAACAAGAAAATATAATAACAGAAAAACAGTTCGGTTTCAGGAAAGAGAGATCTTGCGTAACAAACTTACTGAGCTTTTATACAAGAGTAATAGATAAACTACAAGAGAGAGATGGTTGGGTTGATGCAGTCTATTTAGATCTGAAAAAAGCTTTTGATACAGTTCCACATAAAAGTCTCATATGGAAACTGGAACATTGAGGACGGCTAAAAGGAAAAATACTTAAGTGGATGAAGGATTATCTCCAAGGTAGGGAAATGAGTACAGTAATCAGAGATAATAAATCAAGTTGGTGCGAAGTAACAAGCGAAGTACCACAAGGGTCTCTGTTGGCACCTATAATGTTTCAGGTCTATATTAATTATATGACGGTGGGTTTAAATAGCTACATTAATATGTTTGCAGATGATGCAAAATTGATGAAAGTAATAAAGAACCAAGAGGATTGTGAGGAACTACAGAGGGATATTGATAGAATTTATGAATGGAGTAAACGATGGAAATTAGAATTCAATATAAAGAAGTGCCATGTAATGGAGATGGGAAGAAGTAAAAGGAGACCTTCATGGGAGTATAAGTTGGGAGGAATCACAATACCAAAGAGCAAAGAAGAGTAATAATTCAAGACACGCTATCACCAGAAAAACACATCAATGGAATATTTGGCTCTACATATAATTTGCTAGCAAATATCAGGGTGGCATTTAATTACCTAGACAAAGAAATGATGAAGAAAATCATAACACACATGATACGCCCCAAACTGGAATACACAGCAGTGGTATGGTCTCCACACAAGAAGAAAGATATAAGGAAATTGGAAAGAATACAAAGAACAGCTATGAAAATGATACCTGAATTGGAAGACCTAAGTTACGAGGAAAGACTGGAAGAAATTGGATTACCAACACTGCAAGAAAGAAGGGAAAGAGGAGACCTGATAACAATATTCAAATTAGTAAATGGCATGGAGAAGAGAGACAGAGATGACCTAGTTGTAAAAGTGGAGGAAGGAGATAGACGTACAAGGGAACATATGAAGAAATTAAAGAAGAGTCATTGTTTGGGAGATATTAAGAAATACAGCTTTCTGCATCGAATGGTTGAAATATGGAATAACTTAAAAGAAGAGGTGGTTGCGGCAAAGAGTGTGCACATGTTTAAGGAGAGATTGGACAAATTCGGGTATGGAGACAGGACTAATTGAGCTTTGGCTCGGACCCTGTACTATACAACTAGGTAAATACAACTAGGTAAATACACACACACACACACACACACACACACACACACACACACACACACAGACACACACACACAGACACACAATATGGCAGCAGCAAGAGCAGAAGCAACAGCAGCCCAGACTTTGTTTCGTTATTGGTGAAGAAACGCTATTTTTTTCTCTTTGTCTTTAGGTTTTAACACGGTCCTCTGATTTTGTGCTTGCCTTGTCGGATGCAGCAGCAGCGGGACCTTTTTCCTTCCTCGTGGCCAGACGACGAAGATTGGCTTTTTCCTTCTCCTCCTGACACACTCACAATTTACTGGTGAGTGACGGGGACGGAGCTGTTTTTGTAGCGCAGTGTATGTCCTTCCATTTTTAGGTTTACATTTAAGTGAAGCCTGTAATGCTTGCCTATGTTATTCCATGTGTGCATGTAAGGTAAGGCTGCTTGACAAAGTGTCTGACTCACTGCAGACACTTGCTTTATGCTGTACTGTAATTTCTCAATGTAAAGGAACAGTGAGTCACAAAAGTACCTATCAATACAATGTGGTAATGAAAAGTAGAATATGAAATAAATAGATAATAAATAAGTGAATAAATAAATAAATAAATAAATAAATAAATGGATGAATTAATGCATACCCTAGAGAACATTTCATACCTACTGAGCCTACCATAGCAAATACACTGATATGCTACAAAAAATGCACACAAGTATATGAAGATGGAAAAAAAAAATGGGGTAAGTTTGTCTTGTGTTGTTATTTCTATGGTTACTGCTCTTCTGAATTTGCCATCAGCTTGCGTCTCTCCTTCCCCACACTGACACTACACAAGACCTTCCACAAGACTTTTACACAAAACTTTATTCCGTTCCCTTTCAGTAGTCCAGGAGTTAAGCAATATCTTCATTCTTTCATCCCCTTCATTGGTAAACTCTGGAATTCTCTGTCTGTTTATTTTCCCCTTCCTGTGACTAGTTGTTTTAAGAGTATTGAGGCACTTCCAGAAACATATTTAGATTTTTTATTATTGACTTTTTTTTCTCTTTTTTTTTGTCTGTATGTATGGAAGTGGCAACTGAAAAGATATTTTTTTGTTTCTCTGTTTGCCATTCGCCAAGAAGATATGAGAGTGTGAGTATTAGTAGTGGCTATATGCAAATGTTAGAGTATCATTTTATACTGACTCTAAATTAAACATGTATTGCATTGTTTACTCCAGTGTTTCAAGTTGAGCCGTCCAATATCTTTTGCATCTAATTGATATTTGTGTTCGGCTATTTGAATTTTTATTTCCAAATGCAGTTCCATGTTTTTAAGAAGCATAAAGGGTTGGAGAAAAATAAAGCTTTCCTGAGTCGTAATAGGTGTTAATGTTAATAACAGTAGTAGTAGTAGTAGTAGTAGTAGTAGTAGTAGTAGTAGTAGTAGTAGTAGTAAAGAGCAGGATTATCAGCTGGAGTGACACCAATTCAGTTTTTCTATTACTTATGTTTTCTTAGTATTATTCCACACCTTGTCAATCCACGCAAGAAAAAAAAAAGAAAAGAAAAAATAAAACGTACATTAAAAAAGTGAGAGGCAAGACCAGCAAGTGAAACACACCCTGCCTTCTCCATAGACTTCACGTGTTTACTGCTGCCCTTCCTGCCTGAAAACTACACAGTCTTACGCTGGAGGCGCTTAATGTGGTGCATTTGTATGAAAGAATTTACCTTTTGCCATTAATGTCTCTCTCTCTCTCTCTCTCTCTCTCTCTCTCTCTCTCTCTCTCTCTCTCTCTCTCTCTCTCTCTCTCTCCTCTCCTCTCCTCTCCTCTCCTCTCCTCTCCTCTCCTCTCCTCTCTCTCTCTCTCTCTCTCTGTGGCGTGCAGCAGTGTGGGTGTCGAGAGCAGAGCAAACAGCCAAATGTACGGCTACGGGCTAGTGTTTGCATGCGCCGCTTGGGGCGTGCAGTTTGTATGTAATAGAGGTAGGCAAGTGGTCGGGTGGGTACAAGGAGGAGGAGGAGTAGGAGCAGGAGGAGAGGGAGGAGGAGGAGGAGGAGGAGGAGGCGGCGGCGTAGCGTAGCGTGGTCTGGATGTCTTGCAGGATTATGTGACGCTCAGAAGCAGCTTCCCTACACTGTAAGCCTCTACTAAAGTGAACCACGTGACGGGGTGCGCTGTCAGGGTGATTGCTTGTATTCTATGTAGCCTGGCTGGGCTGTGGCACTCCCTGCAGGTTACTGGCTCAGGAGGGTGAGGTAATGTCGGATGTTAGTGTGGTACTCTGCTGTGGATAATGAGTTGTGTTTGTAAGGATACAGCGCCTAAAGTTTGTTAAAGTGATGCAGCTTTGTAGAGCATAAATACAATAACATCATCACCACTATAGTCTCTCCCTTTACGCTGTGACGGAATGATGTAGTTATGGCGATGTAGTCTGGGATAATGATGTACACTAGAAAAAAATATATAAAAATCCCAGTAATATCAACAGTTCTATTCTCGTGAAAGGTTCAGTGTTCCTCCATTATTTTGTTTATCTTCAGCATTTCCACTTTATATTCACTTAACTTGACAAGTGTGTTCCATGTGTGTCCCTAGGCGAAAAAAAAAAAAAAAAACGTACCATTTTATACTCCTTTTTCATATCTTGATTTATACAAAACTTTTTTTTTTTTCAACGATATACTCTGTACAACACTATTCTCTTTTTTGTCTGCCTTCTTTTTGTTATTATATGTTTCTAGCTACAAGCAAGTTTCTCCAGAAAAGAAAAGAAAAAAATATCATACTGTTATTATATTCCTTTTTCACATCCTCACACAGAGAACAATTTTTTTTACAATAAATAGGGATAAATTTTAGCTTCACCTCCTCCGTCTTCTTTGAATTTGTCTGTAGAAAGGAAAAAATAAATTTTTTTTCCATATTTTCATTCATATAGACCATTTTTTGTCTTTAATAATGTATAGGATTAAAACATAGCCTCATTTCCTCTATCTCCTTTTTGCCATGATATGTTTTGACCCTACACCCTGGTATGGTCCGCCTGCCCCTCTTTCCCGCCCCCTTCCCCCTGACAGACCCGCGTGTGGCCGTGGAGTGTGGCTCCCCAAATGGTCATCCAGTATTGCTCTTAAAAATTATCCCGTGATGTGTCAACAGAATGGTTGCTTAAAGTGTGTTGCTGGGGTGGGGGGGGGGGATGGGGGGAAGGAGACTGATGTGGCTCTCTGGCCTAGAATCTCTCTCTCTCTCTCTCTCTCTCTCTCTCTCTCTCTCTCTCTCTCTCTCTCTCTCTCTCTCTCTCTCTCTCTCTCTCTCTCTCTCTCTCTCTCTCTCTCTCTCTCTCTCTCTCTCTCTCCAGAGAAATACAAAGGAATGCAACGGAATACCAAACCTTGAGGTATTGACGAGGCTGTTTGGATAATTATTCTACATTAACTATTATTGGGAGATACAGGATAGTACAGAAGGTTCCTCCCCACCAATCCCTCCAGCAGAAGCTGACAAGATACAGGAATTGATACCATGTGGTATAGAAAAACCACATAGAACTTGAGAGAATAGTGAGGGAAAGAGTTGTGGTCTGTCTACTTTTGTTTGTGAGGGAGACTGTAAATGCATGATAGTTGTGTGATGTGGTGTGTGCATAGCGCAGATGAAGGCACAGTTTGGTTGTTGAGGGGTGGTGCAGCATCCTTGCGTTGCACTTTCCAGGGAGGCGGCAGTCAATCAGGCCACAGCTTCGGTCACTGGGTTTGTGTACCTTCCCTTTAGGGGCTGCATACACAGGTTATCCCCTGCAACTTTGACCTCTTGTACTTAAAATCACAAAGTTGATCAATAACAGGAGAATGCAGACGAAGAAAATGAGGATTACATGTGATTACATAGGATAACCAAAACAGAAACACTCCCACAGGTCTTTACACATCGCTTTGGAATTAATTTATATTAACTACCCTTTAGTAAAGTAAGCTAGAGCAGTGTATGACTTCTGCCAAACTGACGCTCCCTCGTGCTTGTGCTGGCGTGGGAAAACCATCGTGCAGTGTGGGGAAAACTGGCTGCATTTTGATTGGAAAGAATTAAATGAGATTCTATTATTATTCCTATACAAAAAACGAGGAGGAGGAGGTGGTGGTGGTGGTGGTAGAGTTCATATTTTTTTTCTCTTCCTTCTCCTTAGGGTGAATTGTAGATTTTTTCACTCTTCTGTGCACGTTTTTTTCCTTATTGCACAAAATATAAAAAAATCAATATTTCCAAAAAGACGGTATTCAAATTTAAGAGAAAGAAAGCTTTTTCACTTGTCTTATTCATTGTGACATAAAATTCTGAGGTAATTTGTGCGCCCAAAGGCAGAGACAGAGGGGTGTTTGAAGTGGACGCTTTTACTAATCCCGTTATTACCCTCTAGTGCAGTGGTTTTCATCTCCTTTCAGGCCACGGGCCGCTAACAAAAACAAAAAGAAAATGTGGACCTTTCAATTTTGGTTTGGGTTGTAATATAGCATCTTTTGTCATCAACTTCACACATTGACATAGTACACCAAACACCATAATAAATGACCACAAATCAAATTACACGCCCATACCTGTAAAAGAGATTGGACAAATAATACAACTAATCAACACTGCAGTTGAGAACCATTTCTCTAGTGTGATTGTCTTATGTGGAAGGATCAAATAATTTAAAAGGACTCTTGAGAACTCTTCAGGATTGAATATAATGCAGGTCTTGCGAGTGATGGTCGTCAGAGGGAAGCATGTGTTCTTTAAAATTTCAGTACTTTTTATTTATTTATTTTTTTCTGTGCGTTGAGTTAGGTATTCATTTACTTTTATGATCAAGTGTCATCTGACTACCACTTAATGCTTCCTTGAACTGCCTTACTACGGTTCTTTTCATGGATAAAAATTCCAAATAACGTGTTTCATTTCATCAGTGGCATGATTTCCCTTTAAAATGAATGCAAAGCAATCAATGTGGCGCGTTCCATATCCATCATTGTGTCACTTTATTATGCATACAAACACTCCTATTAACGTATCACATCCCACCCCTGGTGTGATTCCCCTCACCATGAATACAAAGCAATCCAAACACTACAGTTCAGCCCTGCTCATGAAACACACGCTCTGATACAACTAGGCTTTTCACTTACTTTCAGCCCTTGTTTTCTCTTTAATAGTGAAAACTTTCAGCCCCTGTTTTCTCTTTAATAGTGCTAGAGTTGACTGGCCTCTTCACTCTTTGATCCCTTTCACAGTTAAACTTCGTAATTCTCCCTGATTTTTATTTAACTTCCCAAACTTCTTATGACTTGAACTGATCATATATGCTTACTCACCTGCGTATGACTTGAGTTGCTACAAGAGACGAGCATCAAGACACCTTCCTAACTAAATGAACCAACGTGATTTAACCTTCTTTTCCATCCACTCTTTACCATGCGGAAATTAAGTGGTATTGTAAACTGTAACCAAATTGTTACCCTTATGATCTATTCTAGACTCTAATAAGTGATCTGGAGACTATGATAGTAACACGCTCCCTCCACTGCACACCAGCTGTCCGTAATGTATCATGTCCAGTGGCTGTTAATATAAACTGACGCTCTATTAACCTGTCATCACTAATCAGTAATCATTCACGCACAAGCTCATCCTCGTCACCACAACATCACCATCACCATCATCATCCCCACAGCTTACACTCCACTCCACCATGATTCTGTCCCATACCTCACCCCCGCCACCACTAATCATTCCTAATTAATCCCCCGTCCCTCACCACCACCACCACCACCACCACCACCTCCATTACACCTCACTCTCAACTTCTCCCATTTTCACGAGTTCCTTTCTTCTCTTCCCTCACTCCACCATCTTTCATCCTCCCTCCCTTACGTTCCATCCTTCTTTTTGCCGACATAATGCTTGGAACAGACGCCCCTCCTCTTCCTCCCCCTCCTCCTCCAGTCCCGTAGCATTAGCAGGGCCTTGTCTCCCCTTATAAGCAGGGAGCTGTGGGAAGAACTGGAGGGATGCTTAGTGGAACATGTCGAAATAGCGTTGCCTAGCCACCGCCGAGTATAGGAGTGTATTGAGGGTGTCTTATCTTGGTACAGTGGCGGTGAACGGGAGATGGATCGGTGAGTATGTTCAGGCGCAGATAGAGAAATGTGTTGTTGGTCTGACGAATTGATTAATGAATAGGTATCTGGTTGAACAGGTAGAGTTGTAGATAGATGGCTGGATGGGTAAATGGTTAAATAGATTGACTGGCTGATAAATAGATATATAGACGGACAGATGGATGGATAGATAGATTGATAGATAGATGAATAAATGAATAAGTATTTAATTAGATATAAAAATAAATAGATGGTTAGATAAACAGTTTAGTAAGTAGAAAATAGATTAGGTAAATAGACAGACAGATAGACAGACAGAGAGACTGAATTAACGTGTCATGTTCCGAGATATTGCAAGGAATTGGTTTATAAATGCTACTGTAAAACTCACAAACATTTTTCATATTTTGATTAATAACTACTAATTACTTACATTTCTTACAACTCAAAATTTCTCACTCGCATTCATCTTCAAATCATTCAAAGTTATTAGATGTTACCTTATATCGCTTCAACATATTCATTGATCAACGCAATCATCATGCAAAACACAGACAATATCACATGCACAAACACAACAAATATTCAGTCGGCGTCATTAATGTTCAGTGAGAAAAACACACATGATATCAGCAACACATCAATCACTATAAACATTCTATTTCTTCTTTCTTCTGACTTATTTTATCTTCACTTCTTTCATTTTCCTTATTTTGTTTTCTTTCGCGTTTTCTTTTTTTTTTCCTTTTTTTTTTTTTTTTTTTTTGACTGTACAGTATATATTGTGGTATGGGGATCACCACAAACGCTAATTCTTCAAATTAGATTGATGTAAGTAGTGGCGTTCCTAAGTGTTCAATCTTAGGACCGATCCTCTTCATAATATATACATATCAATGACAGACAAAGGAATCAGAAGTAAACTGTCAAAATTCACAGATACTAAAATTGCTAACAAAACCAACATCAAATTTTGCAAATTGATGTATACACTCTCATTGAATGGTGTGAAACGTAGCTTATAACTTTAATTTTGATAAATGCCACATGTTAAATATAGGAAATGGTAGTCTGCTGGAAAATTATGGAGTAATCCCCCCATCAATAGTTTGGATCCTGAGAAAGATCTGGGAGTTATAGTGACAGCAGATCTTAAACCAAGCAAACACTGCACCGATGTCATTGAAATTGCCAATAAATTAATCGTTTTCATTAAGAAGGTCTTTCACCTTCAAATCTGAAAAAAAAAAAATCTGGCCTTGTACAACTCACTTGTACGTCCTCATCTTTAATACAATGTACAGTTTTGTCATCTTACTACAGAAGAAATATTGAGAAATTAGAAAAAAAGACAATATGAAGTAGAGTAACGAAAATTACTTGAAAGCTTCGCAATTAACCCTACAAGGAACGTCTTAAAGAACGAGATTTGTTCTCCCTATCCAAACTTAGGCTAAAAGGGGATCTGATATTGCTTTGCTAAACTTTTAAGGCTTTCACAAATATGAGACCCGAATTCTTCCTAAGACTCAACATGTCTAATATTACAAGAAACAATAGCAAATAATAGGTGAGCGATTTCAAACAAATGAAGCCAAACATTTTACTTCAATTGACTTCCAGCCTCCGTTGGTCCCCCTACTCTCTCTCCCTTAATCCCTCCCAACGCCGCCCTTCCTCCCACTCGGAAGCTTTCATCCTCCTGATAGGTAGTAAAGTCTGTGTGAAGAAGTGAGTGCTTCACCAGCTTTTTTCAATGACATAATTTGATTGATGCTATGTTGAGAGTGGACGTGAATTACGAATAAAGCAATCCATGGTTCTCTGGGCTGAGTCATTCTCGTGCTGCAGGATGGACAGGTGTAATGGTGTGTTGTTATTGTTGTTGGTGATGGTGGTGGTGCAGCACAGGGGAGGGCTCCAGGAGGCGACTCCAGACACAAGGAATGCCCTCCTCTGTAAAGTTCTCTGATCTCACCTACTGCTATTTGCACTCCACGACATACTCCCACAAGTCAACAATTATCTAATTATCACTGTGGGAATGAATGCTCACATTAAAATCAGCAACAGTTTTTCTTATTGAACTTTTGGTGCTGCATGAACACTGGAGGGGAAATCATTTGTTGAAATATATCTTGTTTACCGTTGGGGTTTCGTGGCGTAGTGACAGTCTTGGGAACCCAGTGTGTGTGGGATGCCAGCGGTCATATCCCATAGAAAATACAATAAATAAATAACGTGATGAAAAATAATTCACATCATAATTTTTAAATATATACTGGCGTGAACATTAGATGGGGAAATAGAGCAACTTTACAAAAAAGATTGGGAAGATGGGGAAATAGACCAACTTTAAAAAAAAGAAAAAGGGCCCTCGTGGCCCAGTGGGCAGAGTGATGCACTTGGATTTTGGCGTGAGAAAAGTGAGGGGCGCGCAGGTTCGAACCCCCCTCTCGGAACTCACAAAAACCTTCAAAGAGCATCCCTCCATCACCATGTGTGCCTCAAACACACAGGTACGATGATGGAGCTGACTGACCCTGACTAACTGACCCTGGCAGCTCAAAAAAAAACAATCTGCCTGACTTACAGATATGTAATCACCAAACTGATTGGCCCTGGGGAGCATGTGAGGTGAGTGAGCAGCATCTCCCTACACTTCCCAATCTCCCAGTTTGACCTTACTCATCCTGGCAACTTCTAAGAGCAATTCTCTGACCCACTGTGACTCTGATCCCTACATCCCTACATCTTACCCTGTCCTGGGTAGGTGAGTGCGTAGCACTTCCCTAACACCAGCCAGACTGACTTTGGCAACTCTAAAACCAACCAACAACCAACCTGACTGACTTACAAATCTTACTCTAATCTGGCAAAAGACCACCAAATTGACTGACCCTGGGGAGTATGGGAGGTGAGTGTGCAGCACCTCCCTACCCTTCCCAGTCTCCCAGTTTGACTTCCACCACCAATCTGACTCATCCTACCAGCTCCAAATCTACCACCACCACCACCCCTCAGATCTTGGCAAGGTGAGTGCGTAGCACTTCCCTGGGTTTGACTGACTGACCCTGGCAACTCCAAAAATAACCAACCTGACAAATGTTACAAATGTAACCTGGGGAGCATGGGAGGTGAGTGTGCAGCACCCCCCTACCCTTCCCAGTCTTCCACCAACCTGACTTGAATTATGACTGGGGAGCAGGGGAGGTGAGTGTGCAGTACCTCCTACTTTCCCCACTCTGACTACTCTACCACCAACCAACTCAGACCATCAAACTGACTGTCTTAGAAGAACAAGAACAGGAAGCAACGCCATCAGAGGAAGAAGAAGAAGCAGCAGCAGCAGCAGCAGCAGCAGCAGCATTACCGCCATCAAAGGAAGAAATCAAGAAAAAGAAGCAGAAAAAAAGAACTACCACCACTGATCTCAGAGGAAGAAGCAGCAGCGTCACCGCCATCAGAGGAAGAAACATATATATGTAAACTACGACTGGTCAAACCTCCGTTGGCGCCAGGCAAAGTTCGACCTGTGATGGGCTGTGTTTAGAAGGGGAAAAAAAAGTTCCATGAAAGGAAACTACGCTAACTCATTTAAGGGACTGACTGTGAAAGGCTGCTGCTTCAGACGTCCACACTTCAACAATGCATGCAAGAATGTCCCTGTATTATTCCTCCTATTCCTTCTTCTTTTTCTTCTCCTGCAGAAGACTGCTACATAATTTTTTTTTTCTCATAGTTTATTCAATGTTATTTATTTATTTATTTTTTTTGCAGTATTTCCACCTTTTCTAAATCCATCCACCCTTTAAATTAAATAAATTTAATAAATTTATGTACACTTGAGCCTTGGACAACTGATTACAAAAGAATTACATGAATATTTGACTTTTTTCTCTAGTCTTAAAACGCCACATCTCAAACACATGATGCGCGGGTTGCGTTTGAGTGTACTGTAATATACCAATATAATACATGAATTTGTAATACTTTAATCACAATTTATATCTTTTCATACTAAGCAGTATGGCAACTTCTTCCTCATGACACTGGTCATGTCATGTACACTTCCATGTACCCAACAATTCTGGGTAACCTTTGAAAAATACCACGCATCCTGGTGTGCACCATGCAACCTGGCTGACTTAACCTACGCCTCTGTAACCTAAGCTGGACACTTTAACAACTATAAATGCATTTTCTCTATCTTAGCTCCTGCAGGGCCGAGGTGGACAGGTGTTTGTCCAGGATGCCTCGTGTTACTTCTCATCGCGTGTTTTATCTGTTGGAGATTACACACTAAATATGCTGCTGCTCCTGCTGCTGCTGCTGGTGCTGCTGTTGCCGTCGCTGATCTTGCTGCTGTTGTTGGTATTGCTGCTTTTTCCTTCCTTCCACAACAACAACAACAACAAAAGGAGCAACCACTACTACTACAACAACTACTACTACTACTACTACTACTACTGCTCCTGCTCTGCTGCTGCTACCGCTGCTGCTGCAACTGCTGTTGCTGCTGCTGCTGCTGCTGCTGCTGCTGCTGTTGTTGTTGCTGCAGCTGCTGCTGCTGCTGCTGCTGCTTAACTTTACAAAAATCATCACTGTCGTTTTTGCCGTCGTGCGTGCGATGCCTCTAATCGTCATCGTCCTCGTTCTCATCATCGTCGTCGTAACAGTAGCATCGCCTGTCAGAGTAAAAAGACAGGCTAAAAGAATACCAGAGGTCACAGAGAACTGGAAGGGGAAAAGCAGCACATTAATTATTACCTGTGGAGAACAAAACAAAATATACTGTATACATGACAGACCAACAGCATTTCTTTAATTAACGTGTGTGTGTGTGTGTGTGTGTGTGTGTATAGCGAGGGAGAGTTACATAAAGTTACATAGAAATACAGGCCACAGCAAACCTTGTGGTTCTCACGAGATGACCTGTCCTAGGGCTACTAAGGTGATAGTAGAAGAAAAGGAAAGCAAAGCAGAAGGCTTTCTCCCCACCCTCCACTCCCTCCGGCATAAGCCATACAGGAAACAAATCTGAAGTAAATACCTTACTGGGTTAGAGAAGGAAAACCCGAAGGAAAATTTATAGGAAAGAATGAAAATAGATGAAATGAGGTGCCCTCATTTCCTGGAAGCAATGAGTTTTAATTTAATCTGTAACAAACAAACACTGTTACCCGCGGATTTGAGGTAAAATATTTATCAAGACGGCGTTTCAAATTCTCTACGGTATTGCAAAAAAAAAAAAAAAAACCCTGCCAGAAATTAAACACATGTATGGCGCTCCCTTTGACTGCGGTTCAAGGTGGAGGCGGGGACGTGCTAGTGGTGGTAGTGGTGGTGATGGTGGTGGCAGGGGCGGTGGTTGTGGCTGGTAAGTTTAATTTCGTTTTCATTTCTATATATAATAAGTTTTTTTTTTTCTTTTCTCTCTCTCTCTCTCTCTCTCTCTCTCTCTCTCTCTCTCTCTCTCTCTCTCTCTCTCTCTCTCTCTCTCTCTCTCTCTCTCTCTCTCTCTCAGGAGTTCCTTGATGAATTGCCATGTTCCCATGACTCTCTACCACTATTTATTGGTCTTTCATCTTTTTATATCCTGCATGAGTCTGCTCCCGGGAATTAGGTATGGTAGTTGTACGGTGATAAATGATATTTCAGTGCGAGCTCTCCAATATCTTCCTATATTTATGAAAGCTTTCGTTACTGTGGAGTGTGGCTTGAATATTATTATTGTTTTTTTATATAAATATTTTTCGTTATATTTGTCCAGCACATTTTTGTTTATGCGCAAAGAAAGTAAGTGATCATTTAAATCCCGAACTTTAATTTCATTTGCATAAAGAAGTTTAAATTAGAGAGTGAAATGAAGGACTCCTTAACGTGTGGGAAGTGCCTGCCAACCTACTATGGAGGGTGTGCTGCGCAAATCATGATTGTATACGAGTAGGAGTGTGATGTAACCTGTTCACACTGATGCCACTTACAGACAAGCCTTCAAGTACCTTGGTATTTCGTAGTTGTGGTTTAAATAATGTTTTGACTTGTTTAGGTAATCATCAGAGAGAGAGAGAGAGAGTGGACAGGTAGGCAGGAAGGCAGATGGTCAAACAAACAGGCAGGGAGGCAAGCAAGCAAGCAAGCAAGCAAGGAGGCAGACAGACTAACAGGTGGGGAAAGAGGTGGATGGACATACAAAAAAGAAAAAGAAAGCAGGCAGACAGACAGGGTGACAGGCAAATAGTCAGCCTAACTTGAAGAGGATAGGCAGGCAAAGAAGCAGGCAGACAGGCAGGCAGGCAAAAACAGAAGGCAAGCAAGCAGACAGAGAAACAGACAAATAGACAGAGGGACGATGGATGTGCGGGCAGACACAGACATGGACAAAGTAGTTTTAAATAGCGGCAGAAACTGGTATATTTCATTCTAAAGAATATATTTGCACAATTTTTTTTTAAAGCACTTTAATAAATATTTTACTGTGCCCTGCAGTGAGTACTTAACCAAAAGCCCAGCTGAATTAGTCAGTGGGATATTAATACAGCATAATGTTTGCATAATATAAACTTATGCCTCTTCCGTTACTCATATATTCTTTCGTGATAACAATTACTGTAAGCGAAGAAAATGCATACATAGTGACCTAACTATATTTTTTTCTCTCATTACCTCGTATTTACGGTATGCCATTTTCAGGCACAATACGTAGTTGTCATTGATTTTCTAAAACTACTAGATATACCAGAAGACAGACCTTCTGACCTATACTCGTAAATATTGTTCCACTCGCGATGTTACACCACACACACACACACACACACACACACACACACACACACACACACACACACACACACACACACACACACACACACACACACACACGCAACATTAATACAAATAGATGTGCTGCAACAAAGCAACAGAGATAGGGATGCTCTTTCTTACAGAACATTATAGTGAACATGTGAGGCAGAGATAAACGGACAGATGCAGACAGACAGATTGATTTAAAACAGTAACATGTACTTGCTATAAGCAATTCTTAGTGACCATTAATTTTCTGTTCATTCCCATTCATTCAAGCATTTCAGTGTTGAGACGCAAAGGTAGTGTAAGTGTTGAGGCAGCAGTGGTAGTGTCCCCTTCACCTTGCAGCGAGGCAGGAAGAGGAGGCAAGGGACACCAGCAGTGACTGGCCTGAAGGCGCCTTGCATACAAACTCTCCCGCGACACTCCCTAGATTGCCTTCATCCGTCAGTCACAACATGACTTGTGCTCCTCCTCTTCAGTCTCACTTAACTACCACCTTCATATTCTAGACACACTTTACTTTCCCTCCTGGCTTCAACTCAAGATTTTCCAAGATCAGTTGAATTGCTTGTGTTCTCGGATTGATGCTAACAGCGCTAATCCGCACATGGCTTAGCAGTGTATCCTATGGACTGTCGGCTTTTCTCTCATCCTGGTACACGCGGCGATGGTACCAAGGGAATCATTGCCTTGGCGGAGTGTTAGGGAGGGTGAGGCGAGGCATGGCGGGGTATCTCTTGACTGGAAACCTTAAGTAGGGTAATCGAAGCGAAGTCGAACTGGACGGTTTGCAATAAAATTATTGTTGCTATTCAAGCTGAAGGAGGATTGTTTGGATGTTACTTCTTAGAAAATAGCTTTACTTACTGAAATATAGTAAAGATGGGTAAAAGAGAGAAGGTGAATTCTACTTGGGAGTGAGATATGGTTTGCGAGAGAGAGAGAGAGAGAGAGAGAGAGAGAGAGAGAGAGAGAGAGAGAGAGAGAGAGAGAGAGAGAGAGAGAGTCCTTACAGTGAAAGCTTTAAGTTCAGTGAAATAGCGTCACTATTCTTCATTGACACTCTTAAGCTGCAGACGCTAGAAAGAAATCAGCCCAGAAGACATGATATAGAAAAGCAGATTCAACTGTTTCCATATTTTCTCTTGAATATAAAGAACAGATTGACAATAACGAAACGATTTACTCGTAAGAGGCTTTGCTTGGGATGAGAGGAGGTTAGGGAGTCCTGTTCTGGAGTGAAGCCGTAAACACTGGTGATGTAGAACTGAAATAAAAATTTGTCTTATCGTTCTCTCGTCAACAGCATTCAGTAACGTTCCTTTATAAACTTAATGAAATCCCACTCTTTTCGTAATACTAAGTTGGATAAACAGAAGCATAAAGTAGAACCATTCATCTAAATATTTCAAATAAAAGTGAAGTCTCATACATATTAGTCTAAGTGGACCCAAGTTGAAAGTAACTGATCTGTATGACTGTATAAAGAACTTTTCAGCCAATGAATGTGCAGTATCTCCGAAAACTATCTTTAAGGTGTGGTGCGAACTGTGGCATAATGAACATAAGAAACCCGCTGCCCGATCACGTGTCGCGTCGGTAAGGTTGGTATGCATGGCTTGACTTGATGCTGAGATGCCTCTCTATTTGTTAGGTCATATGTAATATACAGCAACCATCGTTAGTGTGCAGGGCTACCAATTGTCACTGGCGTTACCACCAAACGTGTCAAATAATATCGTCCATTATGTCAGAATGTAGAGCTCTTTAAAATAAAGATAATTTGGTACCTACTGTACTATATCCACTTGGAGAGAGAAAGGGACAGATACCGTCAAAACATCCATCCCACCACACTCTCAGCTCCAGTTAATGCTCTGCCACCTCGAGCAGCAGCCACGCAGATTTACAGATTGCTGGGAAAAAAAAAAAGAAAAGGTAATTGTGGTAGCTATACCTTTGTTGTTCCTTCTATAGTGCACAGCCGCGTGTAGTGACTGTAGTCTCCTGAGTGCCCTAAAGAGGATCCTACCTATAAATAATTTGGTAAATCTGACGGACACAGTCAAGCAGCTTTTCTCGGATACTGTGTGTTTGTGTGTGTATGTGTGTGCGTGTGCGTGTGCGTGTGTGTGTGTGTGTGTGTGTCTGTGTATCTGTCTGTCGGTGAGTCATTCCATGTGCTGATGGCACCTTCATTAACAACCAAAGGCTCATTGACAAAATATTATTGCAGAGAAGCAGATCAACATAAAAATGCTCACACAATCTGATGGGGCCGAATCTTACGACCACAGAATACCTCGAACCTGCTATTCTTTATATTGTTAGTTCTGGAGAGAGAGAGAGAGAGAGAGAGAGAGAGAGAGAGAGAGAGAGAGAGAGAGAGAGAGACGAAGCTGATTTGATAGATCAATTAATACGATTATGAGCATCGGATCCCATGAAGGGCGACTAGAGGGCCAGGAGATGGTAAGGTACTCACGCAAGCCCTTAGGTAGAGGAAGTACTGGAGGCTTGGAATAAACTCTATGAAACCAGATGTACTGGAGTTTTCATTACAACTGTTTGTTATTATTATTGTTGTTATTATTATTATTATTATTATTATTATTATTATTATTATTATTATTATTATTGTTATTATTATTATTATTATTATTATTATTATTATTATTATTATTATTATTATTATTATAGCAGGCCTTAACAGTCAAGGCATGTAATGGTCATTCCTATGCAGAGATAAATGATGGGAGAGAGAGAGAGAGAGAGAGAGAGAGAGAGAGAGAGAGAGAGAGAGAGAGAGAAGCGTAAATGAAAGTATATTTGCATAAAAAAGTTGATAAGCGGCCTAAATATTCTGAGAGCTCGCGAGTTTCAAGTGTGAGTAGTGAATAAAAAGGCTCGTCAGCTTGGTGTTCATTAGCATGCCTTCATCAGACGTGTGGTTACTTGTGTGTTCAGACGACGGGAGATTGAATTACACGTCGTTAATGCTTTTAATGAGGATATTTATTTATATATTTGTTTATTAGCTGGTCATCTTCAGCCTAACATCTGGAGCTTCATTACATTATGTTTCAGGAAAAATATGAGTAAATCATGTGAGTCTTGCTGTGGTAGGAAAGACGGCGGGACCTTATCAAAAGAGCGTCTGACACTGGGTTGGTAAGCGACGGGACAAAAAAAAATAGGATGCGTTTGCTAATGCGTATATAGGAATATTATTGCCAGCGAAACACTACCTTGGCTTTGCAGTGAGGCTTTTGTATTCAGATGACCGCGGGAGCTTAAATATGTAGACACAACTATACTAGGCAGGTCCAGTGAAATGTATCACACTAAATGTATTGCTTCATCCAGACGAATTAGCAGCACAAACATGAAGTAGGGTGGATCTCACAGGTGTTTGCTTTTGTTGAGATCCTTACCAAGAAGCGGTGACATCCAGAACCAACAGCAACTACGATATTTTTGTGGTCTCTGGAGCCTTTGTTGTTGTTGTTGTTTTGTTGTATAAGAGGTTATAGGGAACATCCTATGTCCTCGCAGTAACCACACGAAAAGGCAGGTATCTAACTAGGAGTGGTCAGAGAGTTGTTGTTATTATCAGAAACACAAACGGAGGAAAGTGGATGTGTTGTATTACTGAGCAACAGTTAAGAAAGAAGAATAGATGAGTTAGGCCATCTTGGCGGAGATACTCAAAAGGGACTTTCATGTTTTGTGCCGTGAATACTTTTTATGGTTAGACTGAAGTGGTACTTATTATTTTCTAAGTATATCCTTGCTGTTGTTTTTTTAGGTTTTATTTTGTTGCAGCTGTTGTGCATATTTAACATTCTCAGCGTTTCAAGTGTGTTCTGTTTTCAGTGTTGTTTTTCATGTATCCATGTGTTCTTCCTTGGAGGAATTTGACACGTTTTATTTATGACATTTCGTGTTTTTCTTCAGTATTTATTCTTTCCTTTTTTTGTTCATGTGTATGTTGTAACTCATGCAGTAAAGGATTTGTGGTGGTTCTGTTTATGATGCTTCATTTTTAGCTCTTTTTTTTAAATAGTCAAGCTGCATCACTTTCTTATGTGGATGTTTTGGTATTTTCAGGGAAGGATGGCAGGTGGTGCCACGGTGAACACTTCCAACACGTGCAGGAGGAAAGTGCGTACCTGCTTCATTACATCATGTGCACTCTGTTTTGGAAATCGCTGTTAAACTTTTTTTTTCTATGTCAGCCGAAACTTGTCACTGTTGCCTGCCTTTCTCCTGTCTGCTTCCCACGAATCTTTGAAGGAAAGAAAGGATGTGCTTCCATGGTATCGTGTCAGTAGTATTATCCATTGAAGGATTAGTTTAAACCTTTTTCCAGAGCGTTGTTTTTGTCTCCCATTTTTCTGCCTCCCTAGGATATATATATATATATATATATATATATATATATATATATATATATATATATATATATATATATATATATATATATATATATATATATATATATTTTATTTTTTATTTTATTTTTTTTTTATGTAGGAAGGATACTGGCCAAGGGCAACAAAAATCTAATAAAAAAAAATGCCCACTGAAATGCCAGTCCCATAAAAAAGTCAAAGCAGTGGTCAAAAATTGCTGGATAAGTGTCTTGAAACCTCCCTCTTGAAGGAATTCAAGTCATAGGAAGGTGGAAATACAGAAGCAGGCAAGGAGTTCCAGAGTTTACCAGAGAAAGGGATGAATGATTGAGAATACTGGTTAACTCTTGCGTTAGAGAGGTGGACAGAATAGGAGTGAGAGAAAGAAGAAAGTCTTGTGCAGCGAGGCCGCGGGAGGAGGGGAGGCATGCAGTTAGCAAGATCAGAAGAGCGGTTGGCATGAAAATAGCGGTAGAAGACAGCTAGATATGCAACATTGCGGCGGTGAGAGAGGGGCTGAAGACAGTCAGTTAGAGGAGAGGAGTTGATGAGACGAAAAGCTTTTGATTCCACCCTGTCTAGAAGAGCAGTATGAGTGGAACCCCCACAGACATGTGAAGCATACTCCATACATGGACGGATAAGGCCCTTGTACAGAGTTAGCAGCTGGGGGGGTGAGAAAAACTGGCGGAGACGTCTCAGAACACCTAACTTCATAGAAGCTGTTTTAGTTAGAGATGAGATGTGAAGTTTCCAGTTCAGATTATAAGTAAAGGACAGACCGAGGATGTTCAGTGTAGAAGAGGGGGACAGTTGAGTGTCATTGAAGAAGAGGGGATAGTTGTCTGGAAGATTGTGTCGAGTTGATAGATGGAGGAATTGAGTTTTTGAGGCATTGAACACTACCAAGTTTGCTCTGCCCCAATCAGAAATTTTAGAAAGATCAGAAGTCAGGCGTTCTGTGGCTTCCCTGCGTGATATGTTTACCTCCTGAAGGGTTGGACGTCTATGAAAAGACGTGGAAAAGTGCAGGGTGGTATCATCAGCATAGGAGTGGATAGGACAAGAAGTTTGGTTTAGAAGATCATTAATGAATAATAAGAAGAGAGTGGGTGACAGGACAGAACCCTGAGGAACACCACTGTTAATAGATTTAGGAGAAGAACAGTGACCGTCTACCACAGCAGCAATAGAACGGTCAGAAAGGAAACTTGAGATGAAGTTACAGAGAGAAGGATAGAAACCGTAGGAGGGTAGTTTGGAAATCAAAGCTTTGTGCCAGACTCTATCAAAGGCTTTTGATATGTCCAATGCAACAGCAAAAGTTTCACCAAAGTCTCTAAAAGAGGATGACCAAGACTCAGTAAAGAGAGCCAGAAGATCACCAGTAGAGCGGCCTTGACGGAACCCATACTGGCGATCAGATAGAAGGTTGTGAAGTGATAGATGTTTAAGAATCTTCCTGTTGAGGATAGATTAAAAAACTTTAGATAAGCAGGAAATTAAAGCAATAGGACGGTAGTTTGAGGGATTAGAGCGGTCATCCTTTTTAGGAACAGGTTGAATGTAGGCAAACTTCCAGCAAGAAGGAAAGGTAGATGTTGACAGACAGAGCTGAAAGAGTTTGACTAGGCAAGGTGCAAGCACGGAGGCACAGTTTCGGAGAACAATAGGAGGGACCCCATCAGGTCCATAAGCCTTCCGAGGGTTTAGGCCAGCGAGGGCATGGAAAACATCATTACGAAGAATTTTAATACGTGGCATGAAGTAGTCAGAGGGTGGAGGAGAGGGAGGAACAAGCCCAGAATCGTCCAAGGTAGAGTTTTTAGCAAAGGTTTGAGCAAAGAGTTCAGCTTTAGAAATAGATGTGATAGCAGTGGTGCCATCTGGTTGAAGTAGAGGAGGGAAAGAAGAAGAAGCAAAGTTATTGGAGATATTTTTGGCTAGATGCCAGAAATCACGAGGGGAGTTAGATCTTAAAAGGTTTTGACATTTTCTGTTAATGAAGGAGTTTTTGGCTAGTTGGAGAACAGACTTGGCATGGTTCCGGGCAGAAATATAAAGTGCATGAGATTCTGGTGAAGGAAGGCTTAAGTACCTTTTGTGGGCCACCTCTCTATCATGTATAGTACGAGAACAAGCTGTGTTAAACCAAGGTTTAGGACGAGAAAAAGAGTGAGGAATGTACGCCTCCATGCCAGACACTATCACCTCTGTTATGCGCTCAGCACACAAAGACGGGTCTCTGACACGGAAGCAGTAGTCATTCCAAGGAAAATCAGCAAAATACCTCCTCAGGTCCCCCCAACTAGCAGAGGCAAAACGCCAGAGGCACCTTCGCTTAGGGGGATCCTGAGGAGGGATTGGAGTGATAGGACAAGATAAAGATATGAGATTGTGATCAGAGGAGCCCAACGGAGAAGAAAGGGTGACAGCATAAGCAGAAGGATTAGAGGTCAGGAAAAGGTCAAGAATGTTGGGCGTATCTCCAAGACGGTCAGGAATACGAGTAGGGTGTTGCACCAATTGCTCTAGGTCATGGAGGATAGCAAAGTTGTAGGCTAGTTCACCAGGATGGTCAGTGAAGGGAGAGGAAAGCCAAAGCTGGTGGTGAACATTGAAGTCTCCAAGAATGGAGATCTCTGCAAAAGGGAAGAGGGTCAGAATGTGCTCCACTTTGGAATTTATATATATATATATATATATATATATATATATATATATATATATATATATATATATATATATATATATATATATATATATGAAAGAAGAAAGAATGTAAATTTAGTCCATAATGTTCATTGCAAGATCTTACAGGGAAAAGAGTCCTTTATGGATTAACCGAGAATCTTTTCCAAAACTATAATTTTTGTATTCCAGTCTTCGTGTGCTTATTTTAGTGTATGCATAGACAAAAGAAGGATACGAAATCATATATTTTCTATAATAGTGTCATCTTTATGGTATAAATATTTACTTGGAGATTCAGTTGAAACCTAACAATTAGCTATCATTTTTGCGTTCATATTTTTTTCGTATGTATCTTTTGTATGTACGAATATACGAGTGAAGAAAGGAAAGATGCAATTACAAAAAACTTTCCAGCATAACAGGAATATTCACCTGAGACTTTATTAGGTAACAAATATCAGATCTTCTAATTTATCCGTTTATTTATCATTTACTGTGTTTCACCGTTATGTAGATTAATAATATTTTGCATGTTATGATAAAGTGTCTTTGGAAACTATCACTGTAACACATTTCATTTAGTGTGAATTTGATTTCCACGTAAAAATAAATAAATAAATAAATAGATAAAAATAAAATAAAATACAAATCTTTCCTTCCATGGAGAAAACATATTTACATTTTCTTTGTTCAATTGGTATTGATATTATTTTTAACTCTGATTTCCCGGGAACCGTTACTACCATGATATTTGTGACCTAACTTTTTATCGTCATAACCTTTGTTGCGGCTTTATTGAAGTGAAATCAAAGAGAGGCAAGCTTGTATTGTTCTGTGAAGTGTTGTTATTTGTCTCTGTGTGTGTTGATTGTCACCTTGAAAAGTCAAGGTGACCTGGGCCTTGATGACTAGAGCTGGCCCACACTATTTGTCTCCCTTTTTTTAGAGGCTCGTTGTTGTAGATTTCTGAAAATATTAGTTTCATCACGTTTTTATTTTCCTTGTCAGCGAATGAAAGAAAATTTATGATTTTCTTTATCATTTAGTAACGTATTAAATATCTCTCGAGGGATTATTCCCCTAGCGGAGCGAGGGGGATCTATTTTTGTTACCGCACATCTCTACATCCCACCGCTCCCGCCTGACCCTGGAGGCTACAATGATGATTTGGCCAGGAGCACCTTTTGGTGTCCATCGCATATAAAAATTTTGATTTCAGTTTCGGAAACACTTCTTGGTAACTTTTGAAGGCGTATCTTTCTTATTTTATGTAATTTCTTCGTCAGACTCACCTTTTTTGCTGTATTTTTTTGTATTTTTGCATATTTCGATTTATCGACATGTGGGCGAAGGTTTCTGTCTGGCAACTCTTGCAACTATTGCCTCATCACTACAGATCGAGCTGGAGGGCGCAAAATGCGCGAATTATTTGCCATAACTCACTTCATATACGGGATAGCCAGTATTGGTTGACACTATCAGACTCAGACACTTTTTTTTCCTTTTTGTCTTGAGGGTTTAACACAGTCCTCTGATTTTGTGTTTTTCTTGTCGGATGCAACAGCGGTGGGACCTTTTTCCTTCCTCGCGGCCAGACGACGAGGACTGGCTTTTCCCTGCTCCTCCTGACACACTCACAATTTACTGGTGAGTGACGGGGACGGAGCTGTTTTTGTAGCGCAGTGTACGTCCTTCCATTTTTAGGTTTACATTTAAGTGAAGCCTGTCATGCTTGCCTATGTTATTCCATGTGCATGTAAGGTAAGGCTGCTTGACAAAGTGTCTGACTCACTGCAGACACTTGCTTTATGCTGTACTGTAATAAACAAGTAATTTCTCAATGTAAAGGAAACAGTGAGTCACAAAAGTGCCTCTCAATCCAATGTGATATTGAAAAGTAGAATATGAAATAGATAGATAATAAATAAGTGAATAAATAAATAAATAAATAGATGAATTAATGCATAGAGAACATTTCATACTGAGCTTATCATAGCAAATACACTGATATGCTACAAATAATGCGCACAAGTATATGAAGATGGAAAAAAACGGGGGAAGTCTGTCTTGTGTTGTTATTTCTATGGTTACTACTCTTCTGAATTTGCCATCAGCATGCCTCTCTCCTTCTCCACGCTGACGCTACACAAGACTTTCACCTTTATTCCGTTCTCTTTCAGTAGTCCAGGAGTCAAGTAATATCTTCATTCTTTCACCCCCTTCATTGGTAAACTCTGGAATTCTCTGCTTGTTTCTGTTTTTTCCCCCTTCTTGTGATTAGTTGTTTTAAGAGTATTGAGGCACTTCCAGAAACATATTTAGATTTTTTATTATTGGCTTTTTTTTCTCTTTTTTTTTTTTTTTTTTTTTTTGTCTGTATGTATGGAAGCGGCAACTGAAGGGATATTTTTTTGTTCCTGTTTGGCATTCGCCAAGAAGATATGAGAGTGTGAGTATGAGTAGTGGCTATTTGCAAATGTTAGAATACCATTTGATACTGACTCTAAATTAAACATGTACTGCATTGTTTACTCCAGTGTTTCAGGTTGAGCCGTCCGATATCATTTGGATCTAATTGATTTTTTTGGTGTTTGGCTATTTGAATTTTTATTTCCAAACGCAATTCCATGTTTTTTTTTTAAGAAGCATAAAGGGTTGGAGAAAAATAAAACTTTCCTGAGCCGTATTAGGTGAATGTTAATATTATTATTTTTATTATTATTATTATTAGTAGTAGTAGTAGTAGTAGTAGTAGTAGTAGTAGTAGTAGTAGTAGTAGTAGTAGTAGTAGTAGTAAAGAGCAGGATTATCAGCTGGAGTGACACCAGTCAATTAAGTTATTTTATTATTTACATTTTCTTACTATTCTTTCACACCCTGTCGAATCACGCAAGGAAAAAAAGGAAAACGTATATATAAAAAAAGTGAGATGCAAGACCAGCAAGTGAAACACACCCTGCCTTCTCCATAGACTTCTCGTGTTTACTGCCGCGCTTCCTGCCTGATGATTATACAGTCTTACGCTGGAGGCGCCTATTGTGGTGCATTTGTATGAAAGAATTTCCACGAATATTTCTCTCTCTCTCTCTCTCTCTCTCTCTCTCTCTCTCTCTCTCTCTCTCTCTCTCTCTCTCTCTCTCTCTCTCTCTCTCTCTCTCTCTCTCTCCTCTGCTCTGCTCTGCTCTGCTCTGCTCTGCTCTGCTCTGCTCTCTCTCTCTCTCTCTCTCTCTCTCTCTCTCTCTCTCTCTCTCTCTCTCTCTCTCTCTCTCTCTCTCTCTCTCTCTCTCTCTCTCTCTCTCTCTCTCTCTCTCTTCTCTCCTCTCCTCTCCTCTCCTCTGCTCTGCTCTGCTCTGCTCTGCTCTCTCTCTCTCTCTCTCTCTCTCTCTCTCTCTCTCTCTCTCTCTCTCTCTCTCTCTCTCTCTCTCTCTCTCTCTCTCTCTCTCTCTCTCTCTCTCTCTCTCTCTCACAGAAAAATGTTTTGTGTTTGCTTTGTTGCTCTATGTCCTTTTTTGCCGTCCATTTGTCTTCCTTACCTCCGATTTCTTTTTTTTACTTCTCACCTTTCCTCTCTCCCTCCTCTCACTTTTCTTCCCTCCCCTCATCTTTCCTCCATACCCTGACTTTTCTTCCCTTCACCTCATTTGCCTTCCCAATTTACTGATTTTGCATGAATTCATTCTTTTACTCGTTCCACCTTTTCGCTTGCTTTTTGTTACCACTTCATTCTCAATTCCTTTCATCATCCATTTTCCTTTTGTTCTCCTTCCCTCCTTCGCTTATTCCTTTCTTACTATTGCCTCACCTCCAAGAAAATATTATCTTTATGTAGAGTTGTGAGTGTAGTTTTGAAAATAATGTTTGCTTGTGGTTTATTTCTTCTTACTTTCTATTTTCTTAGGAGTGTTATGTTTAGTTTTTGTTTTTGTATGTATTTCTTTTCTATGTTATTATTTTCTTTCAGCTTGACATGTTTCTGTTATGTATGTTATGTCCGTGGAGCTCCAAGTGTCATTGACTTGTTTTATTATTTTATTTAGCTTATCACTGCAGTGGTTGTGTATTTATTTATCATTATTACTCTATTATTACATTATATTATTTTTATTTATTTATTTTTTATTTATTTTTTTATGTAGGAATGACACTAGCCAAGGGCAACAAAAATCCAATAGAAAAAAAAAATGCCCACTGAAATGCCAGTCCCGTAAAAGGGTCAAGGCAGTGGTAAAAAATTGGTGGATAAGTGTCTTGAAATCTCCCTCTTGAAGGAATTCAAGTCATAGGAAGGTGGAAATACAGAAGCAGACAGGGAGTTCCAGAGTTTACCAGAGAAAGGGATGAATGATTGAGAATACTGGTTAACTCTTGCATTAGGGAGGTGGACAGAATAGGGGTGAGAGAAAGAAGAAAGTCTTGGGCAGCGAGGCCGCGGAAGGAGGGTAGGCATGCAGTTAGCAGGATCAGAAGAGCAGTTAACATGAAAATAGCGGTAGAAGACAGCTAGATATGCAATATTGCGGTGGTGAGAGAGAGGCTGAAGACAGTCAGTTAGAGGAGAGGAGTTGATGAGATGAAAACGTTTTGATTCCACCCTGTCTAGAAGAGCAGTATGAGTGGAACCCCCACAGACATGTGAAGCATACTCCATACATGGACGGATAAGGCCCTTGTACAGAGTTAGCAGCTGAGAAAAACTGGCGGAGACGTCTCAGAACACTTAACTTCATAGAAGCTGCTTTAGCTAGAGATGAGATGTGAAGTTTCCAGTTCAGATTATAAGTAAAGGACAGACCGAGGATGTTCAGTGTAGAAGAGGGGGACAGTTGAGTGTCATTGAAGAAGAGGGGATAGTTGTCTGGAAGGTTGTGTCAAGTTGATAGATGGAGGAATTGAGTTTTTGAGGCATTGAACAATACCAAGTTTGCTCTGCCCCAATCAGAAATTTTAGAAAGATCAGAAGTCAGGCGTTCTGTGGCTTCCCTGCGTGCTATGTTTACCTCCTGAAGGGTTGGACGTCTATGAAAAGACGTGGAAAAGTGCAGGGTGGTATCATCAGCGTAGGAGTGGATAGGACAAGAAGTTTGGTTTAGAAGATCATTAATGAGTAATAAGAAGAGAGTGGGTGACAGGACAGAACCCTGAGGAACACCACTGTTAATAGATTTAGGAGAACAGTGACCGTCTACCACAGCAGCAATAGAACGGTCAGAAAGGAAACTTAAGATGAAGTTACAGAGAGAAGGATAGAAACCGTAGGAGGGTAGTTTGGAAATCAAAGCTTTGTGCCAGACTCTATCAAAAGCTTTTGATATGTCCAAGGCAGCAGCAAAAGTTTCACCAAAATCTCTAAAAGAGGATGACCAAGGCTCAGTAAGGAAAGCCAGAAGATCACCAGTAGAGCGGCCTTGACGGAACCCATACTGGCGATCAGATAGAAGGTTGTGAAGTGATAGATGTTTAAGAATCTTCCTGTTGAGGATAGACTCAAAAACTTTAGATAGGCAGGAAATTAAAGCAATAGGACGGTAGTTTGAGGGATTAGAACGGTCACCCTTTTTAGGAACAGGTTGAATGTAGGCAAACCTCCAGCAAGAAGGAAAGGTAGATGTTGACAGACAGAGCTGAAAGAGTTTGACTAGGCAAGGTGCAAGCACGGAGGCACAGTTTCGGAGAACAATAGGAGGGACCCCATCAGGTCCATAAGCCTTCCGAGGGTTTAGGCCAGCGAGGGCATGGAAAACATCATTGTGAAGAATTTTAATACGTGGCATGAAGTAGTCAGAGGGTGGAGGAGAGGGAGGAACAAGCCCAGAATCGTCGAAGGTAGAGTTTTTAGCAAAGGTCTGAGCAAAGAGTTCAGCTTTAGAAATAGATGTGATAGCAGTGGTGCCATCTGGTTGAAGTAGAGGAGGGAAAGAAGAAGAAGCAAAGTTATTGGAGATATTTTTGGCTGGATGCCAGAAATTACGAGGGGAGTTAGATCTTGAAAGGTTTTGACATTTTCTGTTAATGAAGGAGTTTTTGGCTACTTGGAGAACAGACTTGGCATGGTTCCAGGCAGAAATATAAAGTGCATGAGATTCTGGTGATGGAAGGCTTAAGTACCTTTTGTGGGCCACCTCTCTATCATGTATAGCACGAGAACAAGCTGTGTTAAACCAAGGTTTAGAAGGTTTAGGATGAGAAAAAGAGTGAGGAATGTACGCCTCCATGCCAGACACTATCACCTCTGTTATGCGCTCAGCACACAAAGACGGGTCTCTGACACGGAAGCAGTAGTCATTCCAAGGAAAATCAGCAAAATACCTCCTCAGGTCCCCCTAACTGGCAGAGGCAAAACGCCAGAGGCACCTTCGCTTAGGGGGATCCTGAGGAGGGATTGGAGTGATAGGACAAGATAAAGATATGAGATTGTGATCGGAGGAGCCCAACGGAAAAGAGAGGGTGACAGCATAAGCAGAAGGATTAGAGGTCAGGAAAAGGTCAAGAATGTTGGGCGTATCTCCAAGACGGTCAGGAATACGAAGAGAATGTTGCACCAATTGCTCTAGGTCGTGGAGGATAGCAAAGTTGTAGGCTAGTTCACTAGGATGGTCAGTGAAGGGAGAGGAAAGCCAAAGCTGGTGGTGAACATTGAAATCTCCAGGAATGGAGATCTCTGCAAAAGGGAAGAGAGTCAGAATGTGCTCCACTTTGGAAGTTAAGTAGTCAAAGAATTTCTTATAGTCAGAGGAGTTAGGAGAGAGGTATACAGCACAGATAAATTTAGTATGAGAGTGACTCTGTAGTCGTAGCCAGATGGTGGAAAACTCGGAAGATTCAAGAGCGTGGGCACGAGAGCAGGTTAAGTCATTGCGCACACAAACGCAGCATCCAGCTTTGGATCGAAAATGAGGATAGAGAAAGTAGGAGGAAACAGAAAAGGGGTTACTGTCAGTTGCCTCAGACACCTGAGTTTCAGTGAGGAAAAGAAGATGAGGTTTAGGAGAGGTGGTGTTCTACAGATTGAAAATTAGATCTTAGACCGCGAATGTTGCAGAAGTTAATGAAGAAAAAGTTGAGGGGGGTGTCAAGACACTTAGGGTCGTCGACGGAAAGGCAGTCCGACCTTGGGACATTTATGGTCCCCTCCCCAGATGGGGACTCCGAGGCTGGTGTAGGTGTCGCCATGATGATTTTTAAAATTTTTGAGTGAAGGGTGTGTGTGTTATTAGGTGCTTGTAGTTTTGTGTGGAGGAAGAGAGTTGTCTTTAGAGGGCAGGCTGTGACTGCCCCCTTGTGTTGTGAGACACAAAGGGAAACGTTCAGTGAGGTCACAGCTGGGTTTAATGATAAGTTCACAGCACCCCCTGAACAGTGCTTTAGACCTCACTGGGAGTAATTATCGTTTCGGCAGGTGTCTACTGCCTCCTCCTCCTCTAAGCAAGTCTATTTTATTCAAAATACTTCTACAGAGTGTAGAAGCTTAAGCTATTTCTCACCTTCCCTATGCTAGCTACCTTTCTAGATTTAACTAATTTGTCCTTCGTTTTCTCCTCAATACCCCTTCTTCACTCCCGACTAATGAAAAAAGCGCTGGAGTGCAGTTACTTTCCGCTCGAGTGTTCCGGCCAAAACACGAACAAACCTGGCGTACAAGGTGTCCCTACCATAGAAAAGGTCCCAGTGGCTGATGAACGTCCATCCATTACTCTTACAATGATTCGCGAGCCTACGATTCACTGTAATAGCCCTGAACAGCCACTCAGCACCAACTCCCCTCCTCGGCAAGACACTACATACCACAGGGATCCCACCCTTGTCCCTAATTCTGTCCAAAGCCTGTCGAAACCTCCCGATAAGCTCCTCACTCCCAACCTTACCAAGGTCATTCCCTCTTGCACTGAGAAAAGCAATGGGCTTGGTCCCACCTTTTTCCAGGCACGTGTCTAGCCTATCAGCTACCTTCCTTATCCCGGTCCCCGGCAAACACACCCTCGACCTACGCTTCCTATCCCTAGCACAGAACGCACTAAGTGCCTAATCTGACTATATATATATATATATATATATATATATATATATATATATATATATATATATATATATATATATATATATATATATTCTTTCTTTCTTTATTTTTTTTTGCAAGCTCATATGCCGCCAATCTGTGCCAGTCTCTTGTTGTTGCTGTGGTCTTTCTTGAGATGGTGGTCGTGGTGATAGTGGTGGTGGTGGTACTGATGGTGGTAGTGGCGTTTGTGGTGCGTATATGTGGGGTAGGGGGGAAGGGTTAGCTGTCGCAGTCATCATCTTTTTATTACTGAGAGAGAGAGAGAGAGAGAGAGAGAAGAGCACACATCTTGGCAGTCTCCCATACCTCTGGGCCTCCTGCACCCCCCTAGGCCTACAGCGGTCAGTGAAGTTTCTGGACTGCTGCAGGAATGCCTTCCCCTCAACTTTAACAAGAAAAATCCAGAAACTCTCCAAGAAAATAGCAAAAAATGGCCTAATTAAGAACACTACACAGCTTCCCGCCTGATCCACCAGTGCCACCAAACGTAAACAACCCCAGGCCGCCTTCATCCACGGTATTTCCTTTCTCCTGGCTCCCGCTTGTTGCTGTTGCTGGGAAAACTCATTTTCTACTGTCATGACGCAACCCCCAAATACACGAAGCAATAGTAGGAAAAGGGACAAGAGGGAAAATATGGACGAAGTGGCAAAGAACTCAAGAGATGGCGCCACGGTCAACCACAACACAGCAGCCGACACAAACATGGGCGAGCAGAAGCAAGACTCCCTGTCAACCACCACCACCACCACCACCACCACTGCTATACCTGAAGTGACCGACATAATCTCCAGGGAACTGAAAAATGCCAACTTATCAGGTGATATGCTATCCCTAGTCAACATTATTGGTAAAGTTATTCAGTCACAATTTGACACCTACCTTATAAAACTTGACAAGCTTAATAATGCTAAGGATGAAAAGATTTCATATCTGGAATCAAAAGTCTCTGCTCTAGAAATCAAGGTTACTGAACTTCAAGACACCATTGATGATGTAGATCAATATGAGAGACGAGACACAGTCATAATTAGTGGCCCTTCCCTGCCTGATGAGTCAACACATGAAAACCCTTCTGACCAAATAGTGAACACAATAAAACAACACCTTCACATAAACATGACACCCTCAGACATAAATGTTGCTCATCGCCTGGGTCCAAAACAACAAGGTAAAAAAAGACCAATCATTGTAAAACTCCAAAACCGTGCCAAAAAGTCTGAATTAGTCCAAGCCTGTATCACAGTTAAGCCACAATTATACATAAATGAATCACTCACCCCCAAACGACGATCAATCTACACAGTGGTACACAACATTAGAGCACAACACAAGCACCTCTTCCAGCAGTGCTACACTTCTGACGGAAAGATCATTGTCAAATTAAAAAATTCCACCTCAAAATACATTATAACATCAGAATCAACCCTGGCTTCATTCCTGGAAAAGCACCCAGTATTTAAACCAGCAGCAACCTCACAAAAATCATAAAGCCATTGTAAAAGCATTCAAGTTATCAAATTGGTCAATGATACACAAGAGTGTGACATCAGTAATGATGTTTATATTACCTTTTATTGGACTATAACCCAAATAGTGCATTCCTAATGCAGACAATTATTTCTCTGCACCCGTTTTTTGTTCTCCATTCTTCTTAAAACTTGCATCACTTTATTCTTTCTAACAACCCCTACCTTTAACTTACCTTCTACCTCTTTTTTCTAATATTATACCACTCTATCCTCTCTTTTACACTCTTACCCTTCCAAATCTATATTCATACTCCTACCTCACTCACATATCCTGTATTTTTACTTCTTATCTCTCAGCTTATTCTATGAATCTACCTGACATAAATTTATATAACGCTCTCTTTGACAATGAAGAAATAAATGATAGAAACAGTATAGATCTAGAAATAATCAATGCTATGCATGAATCAATTAACATAGATAATATTTGTAAATATCATGACATTCACTCCTACAATCTATCACTTCCTACAAATTGCCCAGACTATTTGAATATATTTCATGTTAATATTCGATCTTTGAACAAAAATTATGATAAACTCATTTCCCTTATTACTTCTCTTCCTAAAATTCCTGATATCCTTTGCCTCAGTGAAACATGGCTCAGTCCGAACACAGCACCACTCCATGAAATTAATGGTTTTAAATCTTGCCACATATTTAGACCTGTTGGATATGGTGGTGTTGCCATATATGTCAAGGACAGTATCTCCAGTAGCCCACAAATTGATTATTGTATGTGTACGGACAGCATCGAACTTTGCACAGTTAAGATCACTGTTGGAAATACCAGCTACGTCATTTCTTCCCTTTACCGTCCCCATAGTAAACACCACCAAGTAAAGGAATTCACTGACCTTATGGATGAATTACTTTCACAAAATTTTTTCATGAATAATAAATGCATCATAACTGGGGATTTCAACATTAACTTATTGGAACACAATGATCATCCACCAACAAACAACTTCTTGAGCATGATGCAGTCTTGTAACTACATTCCACACATATCACGCCCTACACGATTCCCTGATGACAACTCCACAGCAACTCCTTCCCTTCTAGACCACATATGGACAAACTTTACAGCCCCTTCTTCTCCTGGGATTCTTTTTTTTCTCCCCTGAGTGACCATCTCCCAATATATCTGAACCTCCCCATCATAGAAAAGTTAAATGAGACCCACAAATTATCTTTCAGGATAAAAAATATTGAAAATTGTGCTAAATTTCAAGCTAAACTATCAGAAGTAAACTGGTATTCTCTATTAACTCACCATGATACAAACATAAATTGCAATGTATTCTTAGACACAATTTACAGCTTATATTACTCTTCATTCCCCAAAGCAACAAAGCAAATCTCAACTAAAAGACTTCAAAACCCATGGATCACTCAAGGTATTATAAAATCTATACATCACAAATATAATTTGTATATATCTTATAAATTGGGGATCATTGATTTTGATGTGTATAAAGAATTTAGAAACTACCTAACAAAGTTAATTCAAATCACAAAGCAAAATTACTACCTACAAAGATTTTCTGACTTTCGTTTAAGCACCAAAAAGATATGGCTAACTATAAATGAACTCTCTATTAAAAAATCCAGCTCTACTACAAAATCAGTTTTTCTCAATAATGAAATTTTTGACACCCAACTTGAAGTATCAGAGGCATTTAATGACCACTTTACAAATATTGCCCCAAAACTTGCTAACAAACTGCCTCCCACAGACACCTCCCCAAAATCATTCCTTCGCGGAAACTATCTTCACTCCATGGTGATGCCTCTCGTAACACCCGATGACACAATACAAGTAATAAATGCCCTCAAAAATAAAAAAAGGACATATTGACGAAATACCTATCCATATAATAAAACAATATAATACATTATTTTCCATACCCCTCACAATCCTTTTTAACCAATCAATTAGCACAGGAATGTTTCCAGAAAAATTTAAACTTGCTAAAATTATTCCAATACATAAAACTGGTAGCAAAACTGATCTTTGTAATTACAGACCAATCTCTATATTATCAAACTTCTCAAAAATATTTGAATCTTTAATGAAATATCAACTTATGCTATACCTGAAGAAAAGAGATATTTTAAATAATAGGCAGTTTGGCTTTAGATCAGGATTAAACACCTTTGATGCCATAAACACTTTCACGTCAGACCTTTATACTGCACTTAACAAAAACAAATCCATACTTTCAGTCTTTATAGATTTTAGTAAGGCATTTGACACAGTCCAATCCAGTATCCTCCTTGATAAAATGTACCACTATGGTGTCCGGGGTTGTGTCCATGACTGGTTTCGATCATATTTAAATAACAGACAACAGTACACCATTTTCAGCAACACCTCATCCTCAACTAAACCTGTAGAGTTAGGAGTACCTCAAGGAAGTATACTGGGTCCTATCCTTTTTTTTATATACATCAATGACATCTCTAACATTTCTGACACTCTCCACACTATACTATTTGCAGATGATGCCACATTCTATTTGATAGGAGAAAATCCAACAGAACTAATTAATAAGACAAATATAGAACTTCAAAAATTCTCAAACTGGTGCCTGGCTAACAAACTTACAGTTAATACCACAAAAACTCATTATATTCTATTCACTAAGACTATTACCATACACCAACCTCTACCCAACCTAACCATACTAAATGAAAGTATCTTACAAGTAGACAAAATAAAATTCCTTGGTGTAATTTTTGACAAACACCTAACTTTTAAGCACCACATCTCCAATCTCTGTCTACGGCTATCCAGAATCATTCCCCTATTTCTCAAAGTAAAACACTTTGCCCCAATTAAAATTCTTAAATGTATGTACTATGCTCATATATACCCACACCTTACCTATTGTAATCCCATCTGGTCCCAAACCTACCCTTGTCATCTATCCCAGGTTAATATACTTCATAAGAAAATTATTAGAATATTAACAAACAGTGATTTTAATGAACATACTCAACCATTATTTAAAAGTCTCAATATCCTAAACCTTGCTGATTTATCTCAACTCTCCATTGCATCATTCATGTACAAAACATTAAATTTAAGTAACTACAATACACAACCTTTACACAATTACGAAACTCGAAACCAGTATTCACTCTACATTCCCAGACCTAATTTAACACTGTTCAAACACTCCACCATGTATATAGGACCTAAGATTTGGAATTATTTACTAGGTGATATAAAACAATCAAAGAGTCTATCTTGCTTCAAAACAAAATTAAAGAGTCATTTGTTATACGCTTATTAGTTATACACATGTTATACGCTTGTTATATGTTATATGTTATACGCTAGCTCATCAGACATTACCCTCATGTACTAGTATCATCACAGTAGTCAATAATTCATGTGAAATGGCAATAGTGAAAAGTATATATAATAATATACTATATTTTCTTGTATCTTATTTATTCAACTTTCTCCTAGTATTGATAAATTCTTCATGCATTTACATTGTATTATTAGCGTCAGTATCTTTCTTCTTCTTCTTCTTCTTCTTCTTCTTCTTCTTCTTCTTATTATTATTATTATTATTATTGTTATTATTATTATTATTATTATTATTATTATTATTATTATTATTATTATTATTATGTATTTGTTAAAGTGCTATTTTATCTTCTGTTCTGTGCAATTTATTCCAAAATCAGTATTATTAGGTATTAACAAAGGTAATTTGTGCTTCATATGAGGAGTTCCTTTAGACTTAGCAACTTATTTATATTTTCATATACCCATATTATTATTATTATAGGTACAAATTTAGAAATTTAGATTCCCTGTTATTGCACAAGGTAAAAACTCAAGGATAATTCTTCATTATATGGACAAGTGTTTTATTACTCTAATATATAGGATTAAATGTTCTTCTTCTTCTTTCTTTTTTTTTTTATTTTAAGTTACTTTTATAATTAGTCCTAATATATAAATATATATAATTTTTTTTTTTTTTGTCTGCCCATAAAGCAGTTGCTTGCTAAGGGCTGTTTGTTTGTTATAAAATTATATTAAGTTCTTAACTCAACTGTAAAATGACAAACATAATAAAGTGTTTAAAGTGTTTTAAAGTGTTTAACATGATGCAGTATATTCCAGACCTCGTACTAACCCGCATCTGCCTGTCATTATATATATATATATATATATATATATATATATATATATATATATATATATATATATATATATATATATATATATATATTATATATTTTATTCTTATTGTCTTTTTCTTTTCTTTTTTAATAGTCTTTTTCTGGTGTTGAAACGCCGCGGTGTGGCTTTTTATGATTGCTTGTGCTTGTTGTTGTTGTTGTTGTCGTTGTTGTTTGGTCTTATTGCATGTTTGTACTCTTTATTGTTCCTGCTAATATGATTGTAAGGGTTGTTTTTTGTTGTGTTGTTTGCTATTGTTGTTGTTGTTGTTGCTGTTGTTGTTGTTGTTGTTGTTGTTGTTGTTGTTGTTGTTGTTGTTGTTGTTGTTATTGCTGCTGCTGGTTTTATTGCACTCGTTTTTTGCTGTTGATACCTTTGCCGTCGATGTTTACGTTACCGTTCTCGTTCCTGTCATTGGCAGCCGGTGCAACATTTCCAACAACTTATAGGAATGACACAATATGTTATTACTTGGACAGTGATTCATTCAGTCGTATGCAATACACAACGCCTTCTTGAAGTGTTCATAATTAATTAAAAATGTTTTTAGGTCTGTTGGTTTACCTGCAAAATTTGTCTCAGTGACCAGAGTAATTTTGAAAAAAGTATATCACAGTTATTGCTGAATTGAAATAAATGACCAACGGAAAATATTTCTAGGCTTGTTATGTGGCAGTATTAAAAGCTTGTTCCTTATATATTATTTTATACCATAGTTAATATTTAAGGTAATGGAAATGAGGGCAGTATCTTAACAGACGCACAGACAGACAGACAGATAGACAGACAGACACTATTAACTTGAGACTCCCCTCCGTTTTTCCTTCATTTTTTTTTTCCTCTGGGCTTCACTCATCCCCACCTCACTTCCTCTTCCAACGCTCCTGTCCCGCAGTGTTCTTCCAAGCTCCGCTACTTTCCTCCTTCCCTTCCCTCCCCACCCCCTCCATCCTTTCCTCTCTCCACCACTCATCTCCTTAATTCAAGTTAACTTTTCACCTCTATCTCCATTCTCACGTCAACGCCGAAAGAGAATCCATTTTTTTTCGTCGAAGCGAGAAGAAACATAATAGATAAAAGGATTTTTTTGTGACGAAATTTACGAAAACCTTTGACGCGAAATGAAACGGTCAGAATGAACTTTATGTGGATGGTAGTGAGATGAAACATGGTATACACACACACACACACACACACACACACACACGTTATTTTTTGTTTATTTATTTATTTTTTTACTATTATTATTATTTTTTTTTTGTCTTTCATTTTCCTGAGTTATTCCTTTCTGTCTGTCTGTATGCCTGAATGTCTTAATCTGTCTATAGAATTATCAATTTGTATGCCATTCTCTCTCTCTCTCTCTCTCTCTCTCTCTCTCTCTCTCTCTCTCTCTCTCTCTCTCTCTCTCTCTCTCTCTCTCTCTCTCTCTCTCTCTCTCTCTCTCAGTGACGTGCAGCAGTGTGGGTGTCGAGAGCAGAGCAAACGGTCAAATGTACGGCGACGGGCTAGTGTTTGCATGCGCCGCGTGGGGCGTGCAGTTTGTATCTAAAAGAGGAAGGCATGTGGTCGGGCGGGGACAAGGAGGAGGAGGAGGAGGAGGCGCAGCGTAGCGGGGTCTGGATGGCTTGCAGGATTATGTGACGCTCAGAGGCAGCTTCCCTACACTGTAAGCTTCTATTGTATTCTATGTCGCCTGGTGGGGCTGTGGCACTCCCTGCAGGTTATTGGCTCAGGAAGGTGAGGTAATGTTGGATGTTAGTGTGGTACTCTGCTGTGGGTGATGAGTTGTGTTTGTAATGATACAGCGCCCAAAGTTTGTAAAAGTGATGCAGGTTGTAGAGTATAAATACAGTGACATCATCACCACTATAGTCTCTCCCTTTACGCTGTGACGGAATGATGTAGTTGTGGTGATGTAGTCTGGGATAATGATGTACACTAGAAAAACAAATAAAAATCCCAGTAATATCAACAGTTCCATTCTCGTGAAAGGTTCAGTGTTCCTCCATTATTTTGTTTATCTTCAGTATTTCCACTTTATGTTCACTTAACTTGACAAGTGTGTTCCACGTGTGTCCCTAGGCGAAAAAAAAGTGCCTTCTCCTTATCTTGATTTATACGAAACTTTTTTTTAACGGTGTTCTCTGTTAAACACTATTCTCTTTTTTGTGTGCCTTCTTTTTGGTGTATGTTTGTAGCTACAAGCAAGTTTGTCCCGAAAAGAAAAGAAAAAATATCATACTGTTATTATATTCCTTTATCATATTCTCACAGAGAACAATTTTAAGCAATGTATAGAGCTACACTTCAGCCTCACCTCCATCTCATTTTAATTTGTCAGTAGAAACGAAAAATCTAAGTTCTTTTCCATCTTTTCTTTCATACAGATAATTTTTCGTCTTTAATAATGTATAGGATTAAAATATAGCCTCACTTCCTCTGTCTCCTTTTTGCCGTGATATGTTTTGACCCTACACGCTGGTATGGTCCGCCTGCCCCTCTTGTCCGTCCCCTTCCCCCTGACAGACCCGCGTGTGGCTTCCCAAATGGTCATCCAATATTGCTCTTAAAAATGGTCCCGTGATGCGTCTACAGAATGTTGGGTGGCTGGGGTTGGGGGGGAGGGGACTAATGTGGCTCTCTGGCCTAGAACACTCTCTCTCTCTCTCTCTCTCTCTCTCTCTCTCTCTCTCTCTCTCTCTCTCTCTCTCTCTCTCTCTCTCTCTCTCTCTCTCTCTCTCTCTCTCTCTCTCTCTCTCTCTCTCTCTCTCTCAGCTCGAATTATAATTTCACTGAATGGTTTAAAAACATATTCACGCGTTGTTCATGAGCCATCACTTCCCAGCTGCAGCATCAGCAGGAGGAGGAGGGGGATAAGGAAAGAATACAAAGGAATACAAAGGAATGCAACGGAAGACCAAACCTTGAGGTATTGACGAGGCTGTTTGGATAACTATTCTTCATGAACTATTATTGTGAGATACAGGATAGTACAGAAGGTTCCTCCCCACCAATCCCTCCAGCAGAAGCTGACAAGAAACAGGAATTGATACCATGTGGTATAGAAAAACCACATAGAACTTGAGAGAAAAGGGAGAGAAAGAGTTCTGGTTTGTCTGTTTGTGAGGGATTGAGTGAGTGTTTGTTTGTGAGGGAGAGTGTAAATGCATGATAGTTGTATGATGTGGTGTGTGCGTAGCGCAGGTGAAGGCATAGTTTGGTTGTTGAGGGGTGGTGCAGCATCCTTGCGTTGCGCTTTCCAGGGAGGCGGCAGTCAGTCAGGCCACAGCTTTGGTCACTGGGTTTGTGTACCTTCCCTTTAGGAGCTGCATACACAGGTTGTCCCCTGCAACTTTGACCTCTAGTACTTAAAATCACAAAGTTGATCAATAACAGGAGAATGCGGACGAAGAAAATGAGGATTACATGTGATTACATAGGATAACCAAAACAGAAACACTATCACAGGTCTTTACACATCGCTTTGGAATTAATTTAGATTAACTACCCTTTAGTAAAGTAAGCTAGAGCAGTGTATGACTTCTGCCAAACCGACACGCCCTTGTGCTTGTGCTGGCGTGGGAAAACCATCGTGCAGTGTGGGGAAAACTGGCTGCATTTTGATTGGAAAGAATGAAGTGAAGTGAGATTCTAGTATTATTCCTATGGAAGAAAAGGAAGAGAATTAGAAGGAGGAGGAGGAGATGGTGGCGGTGGCGGCGGTGGTGGTGGTGGTGGTGGTGGTAGTAGAGTTCATAATTTTTCTCTTCCATCTCCTTAGGGTGAATTGTAGAGTTTTTTACTCTTCTGAAAATTGCACGTTTTTTTTTTTTTTTTTGCTAATTGCACAAAATTTAAAAAGAATATTTCCGAAAAGACGATATTCAAATTTAAGAGAAAAAAGCTTTTTCACTTGTCTTATTCATTGTGACGTAACATTCTGAGGTAATTTGTGCGCCCACAGACAGAAACAAAGGGATGTTTGAAGTGGATGCTTTCACTAATCCCGTTATTACCCTCTAGTGCAGTGGTTTTCAACTCCTTTCAGGCCACGAGCCACTAACAAAAACAAAAAGAAAATGTGGACCTTTTCAATTTTGGTTTGGACTGTAATATAGCATCTTGTGTCGTCAACTGCACACACTGACATAGTACACCAAACACCATAATAAATGACCACAAATCAAATTACACGCCCATACCTGTAAAAGAGATTGGACAAATAATACAACTAATCACCACTGCAGTTCGGTGACCACTGGCCAAAGGCACGGTGGTCCACAGCACTTGAAGACTTGTGTAGCCGCGCGGAAGCTGACAAAAATCAACAGGATGACTCGTCACTTTGACGTGTACGAGTATAGTACGAGTATGTTCTCAGGTCCTAGTCTCGGATGGCGGCGTGAATCTTGAACATTCGTTGTAGATTAAACTTAGAAGTGACTCGAAGTATTACCTAACAGCTACAACTTAGACTGTCAATAGATCTCTTGAATAGAAATGTAATAAAATGAATAGCCAGTTATTTATTTTGATCAAATTGTTCATACTGAATTTTTCCTTTAATTTTTATCAGCAAATACAGTAGGCATCCTGTGGACCACCCTAAAGAGTCATTGTGGACCACCAATTGAGAACCATTTCTCTAGTGTGATTGTTTCATGTGGAAGGGTCAAACAATTCAAAAGGACTCTTGAGGTCTCTTGGGGACTGAATGTAATGCAGATCTTGCGAGTGATGCTTGTCAGAGAAAAGCATGTGTTCTTTAAAATTTCATTACCTTTTTTTTTTTTCTGTGCGTTTAGTTAGGTATTCATTTACTTTTATGATCAAGTGTCATCTGACTACCACTTAATGCTTCCTTGAACTGTCTTACTACGGTTCTTTTCATGGATAAAATTCCAAATAACGTGTTTCATTTCATCAGTGCATGATTTCCCTATAAAATGAATGGAAAGCAATCTATATGGCACGTTCCATATCCATCATTGTGTCACTTTATTATGCATACAAACACTCCTATTAACGTATCACATCCCGCCCCTGGTGTGATTCCCCTCACCATGAATACAAATCAATCCAAACGCTACAGTTCAGCCCTGCTCATGAAACACACGCTCTGATACAACTAGGCTTTTCACTTACTTTCAGCCCTTGTTTTCTCTTTAATAGTGCGAGAGTTGACTGGCCTCTTCACTCTGATCCCTTTCACAGTTAAACTCCGTAATTCTCCCTGATTTTTATCTAACTTCCCAAACTTCTTATGACTTGAACTGATCATATATGTTTACTCACTTCCGTATGACATGAGTTGCTATAAGAGACAAGCATCAAGACACCTTCCTAACTAAATGAACCAACGTGATTTAACTTTCTTTTCCATCCACTCTTTACCATGCGGAAATTAAGTGGTATTGTAAACTGTAACCAAATTGTTACCCTTATGATCTATTCTAGACTCTAATAAGTGATCTGGAGACTATGATAGTAACACGCTCCCTCCACTGCACACCAGCTGTCCGTAATGTATCATGTTGTAGCGGGACACAAGTCACCGCTCCTAGCACTCCGTTTTCTGTTGTTTTATCACCCTTCCGTTTTCACTCTCTCTATTGCACAGGCTTTTGTCTTTCATCTCTTCTTTCCTCACTTTATACATATCTCTTACTTTTACACATTCTGTGCACGCTCTTTGACACATGTGTTACACATCTTCTAAATACATCTTATTACTCCTTTCTTCACACAGACATACACACACACATACACTCTCTTTTTCTATAATTTTGTATATATCATTTATTATGTTAAGTAATTTTTGTATATATTGTTCATGTTTTTGCTGAATAAACAGAGAATACCCAGGCTAAATTTCCTTTGCCAGAGCTACACTGTTATGACACTGGAAATTGTTACCCTCCAAGGACTAAACACTGCTATGACCAAGAGTCATAGTTGGGAGCCTACACTTCTCGCTTGAGCGACTTCCGGGCCCGGGCGGCCAAGTAGCACCTCACCTTCGCTACAATTGGTGACCCCGTTGTTTTTTTTTCCGGAGTGAGCAGCCAGTGCTGCTATCCTCCAACCACCTAGCTAAGGCGACGCGGTCGGCTACAGGCGAATCTTCCGGCAGCTGCCCCTTCGCCGGTGTCGCCGCCTCCAGCAGCAGACCCCGGCCGCCACCCCGCCGGCCGCCGCCCCCAGCCGCCCATATGCTGCCCCCCGCCGCCCGGCCGCCCTCACGGCGCCCCCCCCACCCCCCCCGCGGCACTCTCCAGCTGTCCCTCGCCACTGGCCAGCAGTCTCTCCCAGTCGCGGACGCTCCTCCACGTAACTTCTGCTGGTCCCTCCAGTTTCCTGCTGTTACCTGGAGCCCTCCCACTGGCCTCGTCCCGCCTCCATCTTCACTGTCAAGAACAAGCTCTCAGTAGACGAGCTTGCCACTCTCGCCGATGAATTCATGGCTACCCTTCCACAAGGTCAACCAGCTGCAGTAGCCTCCATCTCAGCAGAAGACAGTACCAAGCAACTTGTTGAGCTCGTCTCACAGCTTAGACTTGAAGTGAGAGATCTTCGGAGAGAGGTCAGAGAACGCTCATACTCACGTTCGCGTTCTTCCTCCAGACACCACTTCCGGCGCCGCCAGCGTTCAAACAGTAAGACGCCGGAGACTTCTAGTTTCTCCTATTACCATGAAGAGTTCGGGAAAGACGCAAGAAATTGTAAGGCTCCCTGTACCTTCGCCAAGTCTTTAAACCCCAACAGCGAGCACTAGCGGCGCATAGTGTTCGCGACACCTCGTCTGCGCTACTGAAGTTGTATGACCCTCTCTCCCGGACCAAGATCCTCATCGACTCTGGTGCAGACGTCAGTATCCTCCCCGCCCCTGGTGTACACCGGACGTTGCCTCCCCTCCCTCCTTCACCTTCACGCCGCCAATGGTACGGAGATTCCTGTGTACACGCGACGCACCTTGCAACTTCACCTGAACCTCCGCCGTACCTTCGAGTGGACGTTCTACATAGCAGCTGTCACGCAACCAATTCTAGGTGCTGACTTCCTCCGACACTTCGGTCTCCTAGTGGACATCAAGGGTCGGAAGCTGCTCGATCCTTTCACCTCAGTCACAACAAAGGGACAGGTCACTCATGTTGATAGCACACAGATCTCCCTCGTCAAGGCAGACCACCAGTTCTCCTCCCTGCTGAAGTCCTTCCCTACGCTGACGCAGCCGTACTCAGCCAGCAAGCCGGTCACACACCACGTCTCGCACCACATCGAGACCAAGGGACCTCCTACCCACGCCAAGGCCCGCCGCCTAGCTCCAGAGCGCCCCAGACAAGCCAAGGCAGAGTTCGAGTCCCTCATTCAGCAAGGCATCATACGGCCCAGCTCCAGCAACTGGTCTTCCGCTCTCCACATCGTGCCTAAGAAAAATGGCGAACTACGACTATGTGGAGACTACCGCGCTCTCAACTCGCGCACCGTCGAGGACAGGTACCCAGTGCCTAACATCCAGGAGTTCTCTTCTCAGCTCTCCGGATGCACCTACTTCTCGAGGATCAACCTTGTGAAAGCTTTTCACCACATCCCCGTCCATCCAGCGGACATTCCGAAGACTGCTCTCATTACACCCTTCGGATTGTTCGAGTACGTCAAGATGCCCTTTGGTTTGAGGAATGCCGCTCAAACCTTCCAACGCTTCATTGACGAAGTCCTTCGAGGTCTCCCCTTCTGCTTCGCGTACATCGACGACCTCCTCATCGCCAGTCCTAATGCAGAGACGCACCAACAGCACCTCCAGCAAGTACTCATCCGTTTGTAAGACTACGGGGTGCAAGTCAACGTCAACAAGTCTGTGTTTGGGGTCCCCTCCATCACCTTCCTTGGCCACACTGTCTCCTTGGAAGGCATCACTCCACTGCAAGAAAAGTGCGAGTCCATCCAGAACTTCCCCAAGCCTACAACACAGCTCCAACTCAAGCAATTCCTGGGGATGCTGAACTACTACAACCGCTTCATCCCCAGCTGTTCACTACTTCTTCAGCCGCTCTACGTGATGATCAAGCCTTGCAAGAGAGGACATTCCATCTCCTTAGTCTGGACTCCAGCCACTGAGGAAGCTTTCACAGCAGCAAAACAAGCTCTCAGCTCCGTCTCACCTCTCAGCTTCCCTGCCCCAGATGGCATCATCTCTATCGCCACAGACGCTTCTGACATCGGCATCGGAGCAGTTCTACAGCAGTATGTCGACGGAGGTTGGAAACCGCTCTCTTTCTTCTCAAAGAAATTTAACAAGGCGGAATCGAAGTACAGTACTTACGACAGGGAACTTCTCGCCGTCTACAAGGCCATCAAGCGCTTCCGGTACTTCGTGGAAGGTCGCAACTTCCATGTATACACCGACCACAAGCCACTCACTTCGAAGTCCCTGCACATCAAGACCTCCTGTTCACCGCGACAATTGCGTCACATCGACTTCATCTCGCAGTTCACCACGGATTTGCGCTACGTCAAAGGTGAACACAACGCCCCAGCTGATGCTCTCTCGCGCAACATCTCTGCTGTGTCATCTTCTCCCATCGACTACACTGCCATCGCTGCTGACCAGGCCAACGATGAAGAGCTGCGGCAACTCCAAGACAACCCCGCACTACAGATGAAGAAGATACAACTCCCAGGAACCACAGTGCATGTTTACGCTGACACTTCCACCGATTCCTGTCTGCCCTACCTGCCGAAGACCCACCGGTATCGTGTTTTTCGTCAGCTGCACGACCTCTCCCACCCTGGCATCCGAGCATCTCAGCAGATGATGACCTCACGCTTCATCTGGTCTGGCATCAACAAAGACGTCAGGCTGTGGACCCGCACATGTGTCAAGTGCCAAGCCTCCAAGGTGTGGCGACACACACGCTCTCCTGCGGCCGCCTTCACTCCAGTCTCTTCACGGTTCGACCACGTGCATGTCGACCTCGTTGGACCACTACCCTACTCTGACGGTTACCGGTACCTTCTCACCTGCGTCGACCGCTTCACACGCTGGCCGGAAGCTGCACCTTTGGCTGACATCACAACGGACTCCGTCGCACGTGCCTTCATCACTACTTGGATCTCCAGGTTCGGTGTCCCTCTCAGCCTCACTTCTGACCGTGGCAGCCAGTTCGAGTCCAGTATGTGGTACAAGGTGATGTCACTATTAGGCATCCAACGCTTCAGGACAGCCAGTTACCACCCGCAGGCAAACGGCACCGTTGAGAGATTCCACCATCAGCTGAAGTCTTCCTTAGCTGCCTCTGCCACACGTGCAGACTGGTCCCAGGCACTTCCTCTCGTCCTCCTTGGCATACAGACATCACTAAAGGAAGACCTACACCACTCCTCCGCCGAGCTCGTTTATGGTACCAAGCTCAGGTTACCTGGCGAACTCCTAACTCCTGCACCTCGCTCTACTCCTTGCAGCGTTCAGGACTTTGCTGCCAACCTCTCTGACTTCATGCAGCGTCTGCAGCCTGTCCAGCCTCACACGTCTCCCTCCAAGACTTTTGTCAGCCAGGATCTGGACACTTGCATGCACGTGTTCGTCAGGGTTGACGCTGTGAAGAAGCCCCTGCAGCAGCCCTACCAAGGCCCCTTCAAAGTCCTGAGCAGGAGGAGAAAGACGGTCACTGTGGACAAGGATGGTAAGGCTGACACCATCTCCATCGACCGAGTCAAGCCTGCCTACCTCCTTCACAGTGACCCGGCCGTCATCAACACCATCGGCCAGAACGTCGCCACCAACACCACTCGGCACCAGAAGACGGTTACGTTCCTCCTCCCTCGTCACTAGGGGGGGAATACTGTAGCGGGACACAAGTCACCGCTCCTAGCACTCCGTTTTCTGTTGTTTTATCACCCTTCCGTTTTCACTCTCTCTACTGCACAGGCTTTTGTCTTTCATCTCTTCTTTCCTCACTTTATACATATCTCTTACTTTTACACATTCTGTGCACGCTCTTTGACACATGTGTTACACATCTTCTAAATACATCTTATTACTCCTTTCTTCACACAGACATACACACACACACCTACACTCTCTTTTTCTATAATTTTGTATATATCATTTATTATGTTAAGTAATTTTTGTATATATTGTTCATGTTTTTGCTGAATAAACAGAGAATACCCAGGCTAAATTTCCTTTGCCAGAGCTACACTGTTATGACACTGGAAATTGTTACCCTTGAAGGACTAAACACTGCTATGACCAAGAGTCATAGTTGGGAGCCTACACTTCTCGCTTGAGCGACTTCCGGGCGGCCAAGTAGCACCTCACCTTCGCTACAATGTCCAGTGGCTGTTAATATAAACTGACGCTCTATTAACCTGTCATCACTAATCAGTAATCATTCACGCACAAGCTCATCCTCGTCACCACAACATCACCATCACCGTCATCATCACCACAGCTTACACTCCACTCCACCATGATTCTGTCCCATACCTCACCCCCGCCACCACTAATCATTCCTAATTAATCTCCTGTCCCTCACCACCATCACCACCACCACCAGCACCACATCTCACTCTCAACTTCTCCAATTTTCACGAATTCCTCTCTTCCCTTCCCTCGCTCCACCATCCTTCATCCTCTCTCCCTTATGTTCCATCCTTCCTTTTGCCGACATAATACTTGCAACAGACGCCCCTCCTCTTCCTCCCCCTCCTCCTCCAGTCCCGTAGCATTAGCTGGGCCTTGTTTCCCCTTATAAGCAGGGAGCTGTGGGAGGAACTGGAGGGATGCTTAGTGGAACATGTCGAAATAGCGTTGCCTAGCCGCCGCCGAGTATAGGAGTGTATTGAGGGTGCATTATCTTGGTACAGTGGCGGTGAACGGGAGATGGATCTGTGAGTATGTTCAGGCGCAGATAGAGAAATGTGTTGTTGGTCTGACGAACTGATTAATGAATAGGTATCTGGTTGAACAGGTAGAGTTATAGATAGATGGCTGGATGAGTAAATGGTTAAATAGATCGACTGGCTGATAAATAGATAGATATGTAGATGGACAGATGGATGGATAGTTAGATTGATAGATGAATAAATGAATAGGTATATAAGTAGATATAAATACGAGTATATATAGATGGGTAGATAGACAGTTCAGTAAGTAGAATATAGATTAGATAAATAGATAGACAGACAGACAGACAGACAGACAGACAGGGATAATAAGTAGATAAAAACATCGACGAATGGATAGGTAAGTGAAGAAACACAGGAAGATAGGATGGTTGAAGAGTGTCATGTTATTGGCCGAGTTTACCTTGAAAAGGAAGACGTTTTCTTAGTGTCCCCCTTGTTCCGGTTACCTGCTTTTCGGACATTATCCTTATTATTGTTTATAAGTAGTGTAAGGCTTATTTACTCATTTTATATCATGTAGTATTGTTCTCTTCATAATTTATTTGTATCTTTGTATGTATAAGGGAGGAAGTATAATTGAGGTGGAAATAAATTTTAAACGAGGGGAGCTTGAGTGGGCAACAACACATTCCAAGGAGGGGAACGCAGAGCGCCTTAGGTCGTGAGGTAGAGAGGAAGGTGGCATTTCTCAGGGAAGGATCTTGGAGTTGATTGGTGATGGAGTGAGTTTGTGGAGGTAGTAGTGGTGTAGCGGTATAACCTTGATATCCAGGATCAGGTTAGTGAATCTTTTGTGGTACCAAGAGCTCTTGTCCGCTGAAATTCGGTTGTTGAGTTGTGCCTGTGACGCTGTTCGAAGGGGTCATAGGTCAAACTGGCAACTATTTTGTGAGTGGAGGTTGTGGTGTTGACCTTGGAAGCTGGTGTTGTGGTGTATTGGTGATTTTGGGGATGGTGTTATGGTGTTATGGGTGATCTTTGGTGATGATAGTGATATCCTGTGAGGCTTGAGGAGGCGAGATACGGGAATTATTGTCTGGAGACGCGGTAATGGCTTCTGAGTAAATTCCTGCGATTGAGGGAAATATTTCTGTGACTGGTGGAGGTGTAAACGGGTTCTGGTGTTGTGTAAAGCAACGAGAACATCATGTAGTAACATGTACTACCTCATGTTGTTTGTGAATTATCATTAGTATATATATATATATATATATATATATATATATATATATATATATATATATATATATATATATATATATATATATATATATATATATATATATATATATATATATAATATTTTTTTTTTTATGTAGAAAGGACACTGGCCAAGGGCAACAAAAATCCAATAAAAAAAATGTGCCCACTGAAATGCCAGTCCCATAAAAGGGTCAAAGCAGTGGTCAAAAATTGATGAATAAGTGTCTTGAAACCTCCCTCTTGAAGGAATTCAAGTCATAGGAAGGTGGAAATACAGAAGCAGGCAGGGAGTTCCAGAGTTTACCAGAGGAAGGGATGAATGATTGAGAATACTGGTTAACTCTTGCATTAGAGAGGTGGACAGAATAGGGGTGAGAGAAAGAAGGAAGTCTTGTGCAGCGAGGCCACGGGAGGAGAGGAGGCATGCAGTTAGCAAGATCAGAAGAGCAGTTAGCATGAAAATAGCGGTAGAAGGCAACTAGATATGCAACATTGCGGCGGTGAGAGAGAGGCTGAAGACAGTCAGTTAGACGAGAGGAGTTGATGAGACGAAAAGCTTTTGATTCCACCCGGTATAGAAGAGCAGTATGAGTGGAACCCCCACAGGCATGTGAAGCATACTCCATACATGGACGGATAAGGCCCTTGTGCAGAGTTAGCAGCTGGGGGGGGGTGAAAAAAACTGGCGGAGACGTCTCAGAACACCCAACTTCATAGAAGCTGTTTTAGCTAGAGATGAGATGTGAAGTTTCCAGTTCAGATTATAAGTAAAGGACAGACCGAGGATATTCAGTGTAGAAGAGGGAGACAGTTGAGTGTCATTGAAGAAGAGCGGATAGTTGTCTGGAAGGTTGTGTCGAGTTGATAGATGGGGGAATTGAGTTCTTGAGGCATTGAACAATACCAAGTTTGCTCTGCCCCAATCAGAAATTTTAGAAAGATCAGAAGTCAAGCGTTCTATGGCTTCCCTGCGTGAAATGTTTACCTCCTGAAGGGCTGGACATCTATGAAAAGACGTGGAAAAGTGCAGGGTGGTATCATCAGCGTAGGAGTGGATAGGACAAGAAGTTTGGTTTAGAAGATCATTAATAAATAATAAGAAGAGAGTGGGTGACAGGACAGAACCCTGAGGAACACCACTGTTAATAGATTTAGGAGAAGAACAGTGACCGTCTACCACAGCAGTAATAGAACGGTCAGAAATAAACTTGAGATGAAGTTACAGAGAGAAGGATAGAAACCGTAGGAGGGTAGTTTGGAAATCAAAAGCTTTTGATATGTCCAAAGCAACAGCAAAAGTTTCACCAAAATCTCTAAAAGAGGATGACCAAGACTCAGTAAGGAAAGCCAGAAGATCACCAGTAGAGCGGCCTTGACGGAACCCATACTGGCGATCAGATAGAAGTTTGTGAAGTGATAGATGTTTAAGAATCTTCCTGTTCAGGAAAAATTCAAAAATTTTAGATAAGCAGGAAATTAAAGCAATAGGACGGTAGTTTGAGGGATTAGAACGGTCACCCTTTTTAGGAACAGGTTGAATGTAGGCAAACTTCCAGCAAGGAGGGAAGGTAGATGTTGACAGACAGAGCTGAAAGAGTTTGACTAGGCAAGGTGCAAGCACGGAGGCACAGTTTCGGAGAACAATAGGAGGGACCCCATCAGGTCCAAAGGTGGCATGAAGTAGTCAGAGGGTGGAGGAGAGGGAGGAACAAACCCAGTATCGTCCAAGGTAGAGTTTTTAGCAAAGGTTTGAGCGAAGAGTTCAGCTTTAGAAATAGATGTGATACCAGTGGTGCCATCTGGTTCAAATAGAGGAAGGAAAGAAGAAGCAAAGTTATTGGAGATATTTTTGGCTAGATGCCAGAAGTCACGAGAGGAATTAGATCTTGAAAGGTTTTGACATTTTCTGTTAATGAAGGAGTTTTTGGCTAGTTGGAGAACAGACTTTGCATGGTTCCAGGCAGAAATATAAAGTGCATGAGATTCTGGTGATGGAAGGCTTAAGTACGTTTTGTGGGTCACCTCTCTATCATGTATAGCATGAGAACAAGCTGTGTTAAACCAAGGTTTAAAAGGTTTAGGACAAGAAAAAGAGTGAGGAATGTACGCCTCCATGCCAGACACTATCACCTCTGTTATCCGCTCAGCACACAAAGACAGGTCTCTGACATAGAAGCAGTAGTCATTCCAAGGAAAATCAGGAAAATACCTCCTCAGGTCCCCCCAACTAGCAGAGGCAAAACGCCAGAGGCACCTTCGCTAAGGGGATTCTGAGGAGGTATTGGAGAGATAGGACAAGATAAAGATATGAGATTGTGATCGGAGGAGCCCAACGGAGAAGAAAGGGTGACAGCATAAGCAGAAGGATTAAAGGTCAGGAAAAGGTCAAGAATGTTGAGCGTATCTCCAAGACGGTCAGGAATACGAGTAGGGTGTTGCACCAATTGCTCTAGGTCATGGAGGATAGCAAAGTTGTAGGCTAGTTCACCAGGATGGTCAGTGAAGGGAGAGGAAAGCCAAAGCTGGTGGTGAACATTGAAGTCTCCAAGAATGGAGATCTCTGCAAAAGGGAAGAGGGTCAGAATGTGCTCCACTTTGGAAGTTAAGTAGTCAAAGAATTTCTTATAGTCAGAGGAGTTAGGAGAGAGGTATACAGCACAGATAAATTTAGTATGAGAATGACTCTGTAGTCGTAGCCAGATGGTGGAAAACTCGGAAGATTCAAGAGCGTGGGCACGAGAGCAGGTTAAGTCATTGCGCACATAAACGCAGCATCCAGCTTTGGATCGAAAATGAGGATAGAGAAAGTAGGAGGGAACAGAAAATGGGCTACTGTCAGTTGCCTCAGACACCTGAGTTTCAGTGAGGAAAAGAAGATGAGGTTTAGAAGAGGAGAGGTGGTGTTCTACAGATTGAAAATTAGATCTTAGACCGCGAATGTTGCAGAAGTTAATGAAGAAATAGTTGAGGGGGGGTGTCAAGACACTTAGGGTCATCGACAGAAAGGCAGTCCGACCTGGGGATATTTATGGTCCCCTCCCCAGATGGGGACTCTGAGGCTGGTGTAGAAGTCGCCATGATGATTTTAAAATTTTTGAGTGAAGGGTGTGTGTGGTGCTTGTAGTTTTGTGTGGAGGAAGAGTTGTCTTTAGAGGGCAGGCTGTGACTGCCCCCTTGTGTTGTGAGACACAAAGGGAAAGTTCAGTGAGGTCACAGCTTTGTTTAATGATAAGTTCA
>NC_087156.1:13611996-13616996 GCF_035594125.1 Scylla paramamosain
ACCTGAACCAACACACGGTGAGAGACACTTTTAACTCCCCACTGGTGGTGCACGACATGCACAATTATGTCACCTTTCCCACGCACAGGTCTGGGTCATCCCTGGACCCAGTAGTGACGGACCGCCCTCCCCACACAGTACAGTGTTCTCCACTCGACTTTTTGGGCACCTCAGACCACGTGGCTGTCCTCACCAGGATACAATTCCGGGCACCACGAGAAGAGAGCTTTACCCGCACCCTCTGGAGGTGAGGGGCCACCGACTGGGATGCCCTCCGTACCGCCCTGAGGACCACGGACTGGGGAGACGTGCTGCGTGGCGACGCTAACCAGCAGGTGAGGCGGCTCACCCAGCTGCTCCACGCTCTGCAGGCCTGCTGGGTGCCGCACTCGGACCACAAAACCAAGGCATCAGACTAGCCCTGGTTTGGCCCTGCGTGCCGCGCTGCCTTTGATGCCAAGCACCGAGCCTGGCGTGCTCTTATGAGACACCCCACTACCAGGGACAGGTTAAGGCACCGAGAGGCAACAATGCACATGAATACCATGCAAACATGGGCAGTGGAGCAGTGGAAAGCTAACCTCAAGAGTAAGCTAAGGAGAGGCCAGGTTGGTTGTAAACAGTGGTGGAGCCTTGTCAAGGACCAGTAGGATGAGTCGCGGGGCACTTCCATCCCTGCACTCCACCGGGCAGATGGCAGCATTGCCCACACTGCTCGTGACAAAGCGGACCTCCTGGCCAAGCACTTCGCTGAAAAGATGTGCATCCCCGACCCTGAAAGACCATCTCCGCTATTCCCTCAAATCGTGAAAGAAACACTAGAGACAGTGAATACAAGTGAAGAGGAAGTGGAAGTGATACTCGCAAACTAGGACGAAAAAAAATCGGTGGCGCCACAGGACATTAGTCCCTGCGTACTACAACAGTGTGCTGCGGAGCTGGCGTGCCCACTCGCTTCACTCTTTAACCACTGCTTCGGCAATGCCACATGGCCTGAAATGTGGAAGGGGAGTAGTGTGGTGCCCCTGCACAAGAAAAATGCAAAGACAGAGGCAAAAAACTACAGACCCGTGTTACTGCTGCCTGTGCTGAGCAAAGTGCTGGAAACTGTTGTGGTCTCGAGAGTCACGTGGCACCACGAGAGGCACCACCTGCTGAGCAGGTGGTTAACTGGTTAACTCTTGCATTAGAGAGGTGGACAGAATAGGGGTGAGAGAAAGAAGAAAGTCTTGTGCAGCGAGGCCGCGGGAGGAGGGGAGGCATGCAGTTAGCAAGATCAGAAGAGCAGTTAGCATGAAAATAGCGGTAGAAGACAGCTAGAGATGCAACATTGCAGCGATGAGAGAGAGGCTGAAGACAGTCAGTTAGAGGAGAGGAGTTGATGAGACGAAAAGCTTTTGATTCCACCCTGTTTAGAAGAGCAGTAGGAGTGAAACCCCCCAGACATGTGAAGCATACTCTATACTCGTACATGGACGGATAAGGCCTTTGTACAGAGTTAGCAGCTGGGGGGGTGAGAAAAACTGGCGGAGACGTTTCGGAAAACCTAACTTCATAGAAGTTGTTTTAGCTAGAGATGAGATGTAAAGTTTCCAGTTCAGACCGAGGGTTTAGGCCAGCAAGGGCATGGAAAACATTATTGCGAAGAATTTTAATAGGTAGCATGAAGTAGTCAAAGGGTGGAGGAGAGGGAGGAACAAGCCCAATCGTCCAAGGTAGAGTTTTTAGCAAAGGTTTGAGCGAAGAGTTCAGCTTTAGAAATAGATGTGATAGCAGTGGTGCCATCTGGTTGAAATAAAGGAGGGAAAGAAGCAAAGTTATTGGAGATATTTTTGGTTAGATGCCAAAAGTCCCGAGGGGAGTTAGATCTTGAAAGGTTTTGACACTTTCTGTTAATGAAGGAGTTTTTGGCTAGTTGGAGAACAGACTTGGCATGGTTCCAGGCAGAAATATAAAGTGCATGAGATTCTGGTGATGGAAGGCTTAAGTATCTTTTGTGGACCACCTCTCTATCATGTATAGCACGAGAACAATCTGTGTTAAACCAAGGTTTGGAAGGTTTAAGTCGAGAAAAAGAGTGAGGAATGTACGCATCCATGCCAGACATTATCACCTCTGTTATGCACTCAGCACACAAAGACGGGTCTCTGACACAGAAGCAGTAGTCATTCCAAGGAAAATCAGGAAAATACCTCCTCAGGTCCCTACAAGTAGCAGAGGCAAAACGCCAGAGGCACCTTCGCTTAGGGGGATCCTGAGGAGGGATTGGAGTGATAGGACAAGATAAAGATATGAGATTGTGATTGGAGGAGCCCAATGGAGAAGAAAGGGTGACAGCATAAGCGGAAGGATTAGAGGTCAGGAAAAGGTCAAGAATGTTGGGCGTATCTCCAAGACGGTCAGGAATACGAGTAGGGTGTTGCACCAATTGCTCTAGGTCGTGGAGGATAGCAAAGTTGAAGGCTAGTTCACCAGGATGGTCAGTGAAGGGAGAGTAAAGCCAAAGCTGGTGGTTAACATTAAAGTCTCCAAGAATGGAGATCTCTGCAAAAGGGAAGAGAGTCAGAATGTGCTCCACTTTAGAAGTTAAGTAGTCAAAGAATTTTTTATAGTCAGAGGAGTTAGGTGAGAGGTATACAGCACAGATAAATTTAGTTTGAGAGTGACTCTGTATTCGTAGCCAGATGGTGGAAAACTCGGAAGATCCAAGAGCGTGGGCACGAGAGTAGGTTAAGTCATTGCGCACCTAAACACAACATCCAGCTTTGGATCGAAAATGAGGATAGAGAAAGTAGGAGAGAACAGAAAAGGAGCTACTGTCAGTTGCCTCAGACACCTGAGTTTCAGTGAGGAAAAGAAGATGAGGTTTAGAAGAGGAGAGATGGTGTTCTACAGATTGAAAATTAGATCTTAGACCGCGAATGTTGCAGAAGTTAATGAAGAAAAAGTTGAGGGGGGGTGTCAAGATACTTAGGGTCGTCGACAGAAAGGCAGTCTGACCTGTGGACATTTATGGTCCCCTCCCCAGATGGGGACCACGAGGCTGGTGTAGGCCATAATAATTTTGAAATTTTTGAGTGAAGGTGTGTGTGTTATTAGGTGCTTGTAGTTTTGTGTGGAGGAAGAGAGTAATCTTTAGAGGGCAGGCTGTGACCGCCCCCTTGTGTTGTGAGACACAAAGGGAAACGTTCAGTGAGGTCACAGCTGGGTTTAATGATAAATTCACAGCACCCCTGAACAGTGCTTTAGACCTCACTGGGAGTAATTATCGTTTCGGCAGGTGTCTGCTGCCTCCTCCATATGTAAAATATATGTACAGCAACTCTGAAAACACATATGATGTAGATTTGTATTAATAAAAAGAGAGAGAGAGAGAGAGAGAGAGAGAGAGAGAGAGAGAGAGAGAGAGAGAGAGAGAGAGAGTAATGATAAGAAAGAAATCAGAACAGGAGGGAAATAATCATATATTTGGAGAATGCATAGGACTAGAAATAGGAAGAGAAGGAAAAGGAAGAGGAAGAGGGGAAAGAGAAGGAGAAGGAGGAGGAAGAGAAAGAGCATTATCGGACATAAAAATGGAAGGGAAGGAGATATACTGATATTAAAACTTAAGTGAACGAAACAAGTATGAATTTACATATTTATTATAGTGATGGTGGTGGTGGTGGTGGTGGTGAGAGTGTAAATCAAGAATTAGAGTGAGCGTCTTTGTGTTTCTTCCACCGGGACGAAGAAAGAGAACAGGGATTCCTAATACTCCAGGAATTGCCTTTATTTCCAGAAAGCAAGAAAAAGAAAGAAAAATTGTTTTATGCTAGTTTTATCGCAATTTTTCATACTTTCGAGTATATTTCGCTCTTATAATGAACGTACAAACTACAGCACGAAACCAAAATAATGCCAGAAATGGAAGCATGGATTAAAAGATGGCATACTGTATAAAGACATTAATAGTTTAATATTGAAGGAAAGACGGTAATTGTCTTTCTTGCTACACATTTATATTTAACAAGTGAAGACAGACGTGGGTTTAAACCCAGCCCGGGAAGGAATGTCTGGCACGTGGCGCTACTCAAGGCGTCTTGCCTCGCCGGCACAACAATACATAAAGGACCGAAATGTGAATTAGCATTCAAAAAACGCTGGCCGGTGAGGTGCTCCTGCAGGGCCGAGGTGGACAGGTGTTTGTCCAGGACACCTCGTGTTACTTCTCACCGCGTGTTTTATCTGTTGGAGATTATTACACTAAATATGCTGCTGCTCCTGCTACTGCTGCTGGTGCTGCTGTTGCCGTCGCTGATCTTGCTGCTGTTGTTGGTATTGCTGCTTTTACTTCCTTCCACAAAAACAGTAACAACAACAACAACAACAACAACAACAGCAACTACTACTACTACTACTACTACTACTACTACTACTACTACTACCGCCACTACCACCACCACTACCACTACTACTACGACTACTACTACTACTACTACTACTACAACTACTACTACTACTACTACTACTACTACTACTACTACTACTACTACTAATAATAATAATAATAATAATAATAATACAAGCAAGAAGAAGATGAGCAACAACAACAACAACAACAACAACAACAACAACAACAACAACAACAACAGCAACAACAACAACAACATTAAGACAACATTAACCAGCCTGGAGTACCGCTGACAAACCAAGGGAGTGAACAGTATTAGCATCGCCGCGAGTTATTAGTAACGGGAGATGACATCACCAATCCCAGGTGGAGGTGAAGTGATAACGGTACTGTGCACGGCGCCACAGATCAGTTCACTACACCACGAGGGCTGGAGACTGCTCGGCGACGATAGGAAGCATGAAGAACAATAGCTAACTGATATGGAAGTGCTGCAGAACATTAAAAAGGAAAAGAAGGAAGGGGAAGCGATACAGAAGTGATAATTTATTTATTAATTTTATTTATTTACTTATTTGCTTACTTATTTATTTATTTATTTATTTTT
>NC_087156.1:13621996-13626996 GCF_035594125.1 Scylla paramamosain
TATCAGAGCAGGCATGTCTGTATATCTTGGCAACGTAGGAGGCGAAGTGATCCCCGGTCCCCCACCGTCGGCATGCCGCCTCGATGGCAGGGTGACCCACTGAATCGAAGACCTTCTTGAAGTCCAAGAAAGCCAAATAGAGGTTCCTAGGGCCGGTCTTTGCCTGGTGGATGGCGTGCGCCAACAGCATGAGGTTGGCGGCACAGCCCTCCTCCTTCTTGAAACCTCTCTGTTCAGCTGGAAGGGGAGCCTCGGTTGCTAGACGTCTGGCCAACACCCGGTGGAGGGTCCTCGTCAGGATGGGGGTGATGGTCAGCAGTCTAAAGTCAGATGGGTTTTCCGGTACGTCTACCTTCGGTATCAACACTGTCCGGCCCTTCATCCACAAGCACGGCAGGTCTCCCATCAAGAGGCAGGCGTTGAAGGCCCACCGTAGACGCTCGGACCCCAGCGCCAAGACGTCCGCCTTCCTGCGTCCGTCCGGCCCCGGTGCCGTACCAGTCTTGGTAGCCTTCAGTGCTGCCTCGATGTCTACCTCAGTGATGGGGGCCAGTAGCTTGTGACTGAGCCCCGGATGGATGACTGAGGTAGATGGGCTAGGCCCTTGCGGGCTTCGCCTCTGGAAGAGTGCCTTCCAGAACGCAAGCGTCCCTTCTGGCCACTCCTCTCGCGCCTGCGATGGACCCAGGCCGGCGGCCACCCTCTTCGCCGCCTGGCCTCGGTCCCTCTTCCACGCCTCCTGGAAGAGGGCGAACTCCCAGGATCTCCTCTTCCTCCTGGAGCCAAGCGGTGGACCTGCCCGGCCTCCCCTGGCCGGTGTGGTGCGTCCCATCAAGGTAGTGACCTCCAGTGCCAGAGAAGACCGCAGGGTGGAGAAGAGGGAATACAAACACTTTGAGGTGCCGAGAACGTGGTATAGTCTTCCCTCACTCCTCTTATTTAATGCAACGTCTCTGGCCAAAAAGATGGACGAATTGATTGTGACGGTGAGATCTACTTGTGCGGACATTGTGGCGGTTACTGAGGCGTGGCAGATTATTCCTGAGGTGTGCACGATGCAGGACTACCAGCTCTACCATCACCTCAGGTCAGGACGCAGGGGGAGGGGAGTGGCCGTTTTCTGCCGCTCTGCCCTCAGCCCCTCACACCTCCCTGTCGATATTCCTGCCGGTGTGGAGGCCCTGTGGGTGAGAGTCACGCCCCCCTCCCATCCCAGCAACACGGCCTCCATCATAGTTTGCGTCGTGTACCACCCCCCACGAGCCGCCACAGCACAGTTACTCACCACTCACATCATCAACACTGCTGATGCCCTGAGGTTGAGGTATCCTGCTGCCAAGCTGGTCATCTGTGGGGACTTTAACAGATTAGATATCAACGATATACTACACCAGCTACACCTCACCCAGGTCGTGGACTTCCCCACCCACCAGCAAGCCATCCTCGACCTTATACTCATAGACCTGGGCCAGCAGTACTCGTCACCCAAGCCGCTGCCTCCCATGGGATGGAGCACCCACCTCTCCATACTGTGGACACCCACACCCACACACCCACCACCTCGACCCCCCGGTCAGCTGTCACCAGGACCCACCGCCCCATGCCTGACTCAGCCATGAGGGAGTTTGGGCAGTGGGTGACACAACACCCGTGGACCGAGTTGCTGGATGAGGAGGACGTCCACTTAAAATGGCAAAATTACGTCGCCACCACCACAGCAGCCTTCCACCACTACTTCCCAGCCAAGAGCGTCACAACGCACCCATCTGATGCTCCCTGGATGACGCCCCGCATTAAAAGACTCATGCGTCAGCGGACCTGGGCGTTCCACTCCTGCCCGGTCCTTTACAGGAAACTAAGAAACAGAATCATCAGGGAGATTAAGAATGCAAAGGCAAGCTATTACCCAGACAAGATACACCACCTCAAGCTGACCAACAACAGACAGTGGTACACTAAGATCAAAGCTTTGTGTGGCTTACAAAAGCACACTTCATCTCTTCCTTGCACCTCACACCTTCCTGCTAATCTCGCGGCTCAGGAGATGAACGATCACTTTGCTGCTATCTGTCAAACCTTTCCTCCCCTCCACACCACTCCGATTCCTGCCTATCTTCCCGCTCCCTCCCCTCCACACACTGTCCAGGCGATGGATGTTTTTAAGAGAATACTTAAATTTAAACCAAGATCCACCACACGAATATAAAAATTTACAAGGAATTTGCTGCAGAGCTAGCAACACCGCTATGCTCCATAATAAACGCCTCACTCTCCCAACACTCTTGCCCCGCGGACTGGAAGACATCTTACGTCACCCCCATCCCCAAAACTTCCAGTCCACAGTCACTCAATGACCTCAGGCCAGTCTCTATCACTCCCATCCCTAGCCTTATTTGTGAAGATTTTGTATATGACTGGGCATACACCAAAATTTGTAACACCGTGGATATCAGACAATTCGGAAATATTAAAGCCACCTCCACCTCACATTCCTTGAATTCATCCACAGCCACCTGGACAAGCGAAACACCTCTCTAGCTGTTGCTTTTGTGGACTTCAAAAAAGCCTTTGATCTTGTTGATCACACTGTTGTCATCAGCAAGGCAGTAAGTCTGGGTCTCCCTCCTAATCTGATAGCGTGGCTAGCCGACTTCCTCACAGGGAGACGTCAGGCCGTTCGCTATCAGGGCTCTGTCTCTAATTTCCAACAGCTGACATGTGGAGTCCCCCAGGGGACCAAGATGGGTCCTCTATGCTTCCTCCTCCTCATCAACGACGCCCTCACTGACACCCCCCATCGCTGGAAGTATGTGGACGACTGCACCGTGGGCGTCCCAGTTTCCACCAAGAACCCGGACTACTCGCCACTGCAAGCAATTCTGGAGCGACTGCAGACGTGGACGGAGGAGAGCAGGATGACCATCAACCACAGCAAAACTGTGGTGATGCATTTCTGTACCTCCTCTGTACCAGTGCCCCCTACCCGGCTCACAGTGGGCCCTCACCCCCTCCAGGTGGTCCAATGTGCCAAGCTTCTCGGAGTCACGGTGGACGACCAGCTGACCTGGAAGCAGCATGTCGCCAGCACCGTGAGATCAGCTACCTACAGGCTGTACATGCTGCGCAGACTCAGGTCGCTGGGGACGCCGACAGATGAGTTAAGGGGGGTGTACCTTACCTTCATCCTCCCCAAACTCATGTACGCCTCCCCAGCGTGGTCCTCCTCCCTCACACACACTCAACAGCTACAGCTAGAGAGTGTGCAGAAAAGGGCGTGCAGGGTCATCCTTGGCCCTGCATACACCACCTATGAAGAAGCCCTGACCACCCTGAGTCTGTCCAGAATATCCACCAGGCACCGAGAGGCTCTGGAGAAGTTTGGGAGGGGACTACTGCATCATCCACGTCTCAGAAACATGCTGCCGCCCGACGCGCCTCGCCGGGTCCGTGCCACCAGACACCACAACAAAATAATGCCCCTGAAGGCGCCGCGCACGGACCGGTACAGACTCAGTGCGATTCCCACCATGGTGCGAGCCATCAATCAATAGTATTTCCCTCCTAGATTAGACTTACCTTTAGGATTAATGTTAAGTTTTTCCCCATCCCCTGTGTACATTTTCAGTTTGTCAACTGCCTAAATAATAAACCGTTTATTATTATTATTATTATTATTACACACACACACACACACACACACACACACACACACACACACACACACACACACACACACACCTTTAGGATTAATGTTAAGTATTTCCCCACCCCCTATGTACATTTTCAGTTTGTTAACTGCCTAAATAATAAACCGTTTATTATTATTATTATCATTATTATTATTATTATTATTATTATTATTATTATTATTATTATTATTATTATTAAACACATACCAATCACATGAACTCCACTAATATAAAATAAAATGGTCTCTTCCTTCTTTCCTATTTTATACGGATTCATTTCTTTATATTATTGGTGTCTTCCTTCTCAATTTCGCTTAGGTCTCTTTTTCTTTGCATCTCTACAATTGCTTTTTCTTTTGCTTTCTGTTTTGTTCTTTTTATTTTCTCGTGTAGTTTAGCTTCCAATTTATTTATTTTTTTTCTTATAACTTTTCCTTGCCTTATTTATATTCATTATTTGTCATTACTCTTGTTTATCTTTTATTTTCTCTCTTAAATCTCTCGTTTCCCTTTTCACTGTTTTTCTTTAACCATATTCCACATTTATGAATTTCCCTTCTTCCGTTTCCATTATTCACTAAGTTATTATGCATTTCTATTGGCTTGGATATTGAAATTATCTTTTTCCTTATCGTTTACTTTTCATTGCTCATCTTTTTAATTTAATCTTCCCATTTACCTTTTTTTTTATTTATTTTTTATTTTTTTCAACACTGTCTCCACGTCTTCTTCCAAAGAGGACAACATTTTTCTGTTTCGTTACTAGCACTTTTGAAAGTAATTAATGAAAACACGCCACAAGTACCATGAAATCAGGGCCTGGTGTGAATTCTGAGGTAGCGATGGTGGTGGTGGTGGTGGTGGTGGTGCTGGTGGTGATGATGGTGGTGGTGGTGGTGGTGGTGGTGGTGGTGGTAGTGGTGGTGGTTGTCTTAAGTTCATACTAGTTCTCATCGTTCCACTCATTCCCTCCATTTTTCGTCATCGTCCTCATCATTATCTTGACAGTCTCTCTCTCTCTCTCTCCCTCTCTCTCTCTCTCTCTCTCTCTCTCTCTCTCTCTCTCTCTCTCTCTCTCTCTCTCTCTCTCTCTCTCTCTCTCTCTCTCTCTCTCTCTCTCTCCAATAAGAATAAGAGTAAGGATAATGTATGTTAGAACTAATTGTCATTCCAAAGATAATAATAGCAAGGATAATAATAATAATAATAATGATAATAATAATAATAATAAGAAGAAGAAGAATCTTAGCACTACTTATTATTTCTTAGATGGCAATGATGGCAAGGACAACAATAATAATAATAGTAATA
>NC_087156.1:13629496-13659496 GCF_035594125.1 Scylla paramamosain
AAACTCATCCTGGTAATTCCAAAGACCCACCATCCTGATCGACCGTGGGAAGCATGGGAGGTGAGTGTGCAGCACCTCCCTACCCTTCTCACTCATCCTGGCACCTCCATAGAGCAACTCCAAACGTACAGACCACCGCTTCCTCCTACTCCCCCCCTTCCTGGCAACTGATTCTGGCAACTCCAAAAACAACCATCCTGACTGACTTACAAATGTGTAATCTGGCAACAGACAACCAAACTGACTGACCCTGGGGAGCATGGGAGGTGAGTGTGCAGCACCTCCCTACCCTTCCCAGTCTCCCAGTTTGACTTTGACTCATCCTAAAAACTCCAAAGAGCAACTCAAAATATACCACCTGTACCTCCTACTCTCTGATCCTGGCAAGATGAGTGCGTAGCACTTCCTTACCACCAACCTGACTAACCTTGGCACAGTCCCCCTCCCCCCCACAATCTGATTCTGACCATGACTTACCCTGGCAACATGCAATGAAACTGACTGACCCTACACTTCCCAGTCTCCCAGTTTGACTCTAACCACCAACCTGACTCATCCTGGCAACTCCAAAGAGCAACTTTTTCTCTATTCTTAAGACGCGACATCTCAAACACATAAGGCGCGAGTTGCGTCTGAGTGTACTGTAATTTACTAATATATTACATGAATTTGTAATATTTTAATCACAATTTATATCTTTTCATACTAAGTAGTATGGCAACTTACTTCTTCTTCCTCATGACACTGGTCATGTCATGTACACTTCCATGTACCCAACAATTCTGGGTAACCTTTGTTAAAAATCACGCATCCTGGTGTGCACCATGCAACCTGGCTGACTTAACCTACGCCTCTGTAACCTAAGCTGGACACTTTAACAACTATAAATGCATTTTCTCCATTAGCTCCTTCATCCCTTTATTTCTTTCTTTATATTTGAAACATTCATATTTACACGACTTTGTGATTAGAAACATTAAGAAATTAAGCTATTTATTTAAGACCATAAGAACATGAAAACAGAAGGTCCACAGGTGCTAGTTTCTGTATAAGACATGCAAACATGTGTCCACTCATCCCAACTATCCAGAAATTTATCTAATCTTATAAATGTCTGGCATCACGTGTTCAAGAGATTTATGTCTATTTTATTTATATATGGTGGTAGTGGTGAAGATGTAAATCTAGAATGAGAGTGAACGTCTTTGTGTTTCTTCCAACAGGACAAGGAAAGAGAACAGGGATTCCTAATACTCCAGGAATTGCCTTTATTTCCAGAAAGGAAGAAAAAGCAAAGAAAAATTGTTATATGCTAGTTTTATCGCAATTTTTCATATTTGCGAGTATATTTCATTCTTTTAATGAACGTACAAACTACAGCACGAAACCAAAATAATGCCAGAAATGGAAGCATGGATTAAAAGATGGCATACTGTATAAAGACATTAATAGTTTAATATTGAAGGAAAGACGGTAATTGTCTTTCTTGCTACACATTTATATTTAACAAGTGAAGATAGACGTGGGTTTAAAACCAGCCCGGGAAGGAATGTCTGGCACGTGGCGCTCCTCAAGGCGTCTTGCCTCGCCGGCACAACAATACATAAAGGACCGAAATGTGAATTAGCATTCAAAGAACTCTGGCCGGTGAGGTGCTCCTGCAGGGCCGAGGTGGACAGGTGTTGGTCCAGGATGCCTCGTGTTACTTCTCATCGCGTGTTTTATCTGTTGGAGATTATTACACTAAATATGCTGCTTCTCCTGTTGCTGCTGATCTTTCTGCTCTTGTTGGTATTGCTGCTATTACTTCCTTCCACAAAAACAGTAACAACAACTGCAACAACAACAACAACAACCAACAACAACAACAACAACAACAACAGCAACAACAACAACAACAACAACAACAACAACAACAACAACAACAACTACTACTACTACTACTACTACTACTACTACTACTACCACCACCACCAGTACTACTACTACTACTACTACTACTACTACTACTACTACTACTACTACTACTACTACTACTACTACTACCACCACCACCACCACCACCACCACCACCACTACTACTAGTACTACTACTACTACTACTACTACTACTACTACTACTACTACTACTACTAATAATAATAATAATAATAATAATATTATTATTATTATTATTATTATTATTATTATTATTATTATTGCTACTATTGCTACTACCAGTATTATTATTATTACTATCATTATTGTTATTATTATCATTATTATTATTATTATTATTATTATTATTATTATTATTATTATTATTGCTACTACTGCTACTACCAGTACTATTATTATTATTATTATCATTATTGTTATTATTATTATTATTATTATTATTATTATTATTATTATTATTATTATTACTACTACTACTACTACTACTACTACTACTACTACTACTACTACTACTACTACTACAATAACTACTACTACTACTACTGCTGCTGCTGCTGCTTGTCACGATCGCTTACTTACCTGCGATCGTACGATACCGGTTATCTTTCCAAGAAAGTGGGCGTTACACTGATCCCGGAAAGTTTTAAAGGTCTGGATTTTTAAAGGCTTCGAGTGCCTACCCGACCTATCCGAAATCGCCAGAATTATCTCTCACTCCACCTTTACCTTGACTCAGCACACCTGGAATCACCTCTAATACCAGATTGATGTTGGGGGAGTAGAAAACACGATTATTCTATGTTACAAGCACATATATTCATACTAATAATAATTCACAAACAACATGAGGTAGTACACGTTACTACATGACGTTCTTGTCACTTCCCACAACACCAGAACCCGTTTACACCTCCACCAGTCACAGAAATATTTCCCCTCAACCGCAGGAATTTACCCAGACGCCATTACCGCGTCCCCAGACAATAATTCCCGTATTTCACCTCCTCAAGCCTCACAGGAGATTACCATAATCACCAAAGATTACCCATAACACCATAACATCATCCCCAAAATCACCAATACACCACAACACCAGCTTCCAAGGTCAACACCACAACCTTCACTCACAAAATGGCTGCCAGTTTGACCTATGACCCCTTCCAACAGCGTCGCCGGCACAACTCAACAACCGAATTTCAGCGGACAAGAGCTCTTGGTACCACAAAAGACTCACTAACCTGATCCTGGATATCAAGGTTATACCGCTACACCACTAATACCTCCACAAACTCACTCCATCACCAATCCACACCAAGATCCTTCCCTGAGAAACGCCACCTTCCTCCGCACTTCACGACCCAAGGCGTTCTACCTTCCCCTCCTTGAAATGTGTTGTTGCCCACTCAAGTTCCCCTCGTTTTCAACGTATTTCCACCTCAATTATACTTCCTCCCTTATACATACAAAGATATATAGAACTTAAATTATGAAGAGAATAATATTACATGATATAAAATGGGTAAATAAGCCTTACACTACTTATAACAATAATAAGGATAATGCCCGAATGGCAGGTAACCGGAATACGGGGACATTAAGAAAACGTGATCCCATTCAAGGTAAACTCGGCCAATAACATGACATGCTGCTGCTGCCGGTACTATTGATTGCTTGACATGCCCATATCTGCTGGACCTAGCTATGCTTTGCCCTCCACCTATTGGAAATTCAGAGTATTATGAATAGGAAACATAAAACTTAAATGAATTAGTTAGCAGTACCTAAACAAAAGTCTGTAGCCTAATCAAGCATCTTCATGTTTGGTGGTGGCGCGCGCGCGCTCGCACGCACACGCACACACACACACACACACACACACACACACACACACACACACACACACACACACACACACACACACACACACACACACACACACACACACCTGCAAAGACACTGTACGAGTCTGTCTTAAGCTTTTTTGCCAGCAATCATATTCCCTATAAAGAAAATATGATTGGCTTTGGTGCTGTTGGGGCAAATTCCATGCTTGAAGCTCGCAACTTTCTCTCAGCATTACTAAAAAATGATATACTAGGGTTATTTGTGATGAAATATATTCGCCACTCCTTTGCACTTTGTGCTTCATATGCTTGTGCAACTTTGCCTAAAGATGTTGAAGATTTGGCTCGCGATGTGTTCTCATACTTCAGCTGCAGCCAAAGCGCATTGGTGACCTAAAGGAATTTCCGTCTTTTGTTAATGTCAAACCAACCAAATTACTCCATCCTAGTCAGATTCGATGGTTATCCCTACATATGGTAGTGTCCAGGCTGCTTGAGCAATGGGATGCTGTCAAACTATACTTTACTGTAGTTGTTCTCAATGATAGACTCATTGCAAGTGACACCATACTACAAAGACTAAATAACCCTTTCACAAAGATGTATTTAGAATTTCTGGACTTTGTTCTCCCAGTATTCAACACTCTTAATCTGCAAATGCAATCACAGAGTCAACAAATTCACGAGCTAAATAAATCAGTGTTGCAGGCCTTTAGATCCTTGCTTCACTGCTATCTTAAAGATAATTATCTGAGAGAATCACCACTAAGCAGTGTAGAATTTAAGGATCCTAGTAACTTCAAGGACCTCTCCTCATTCTATCTGAGAGCTAAGGTAGGCATGTTACTCCATCAAGGGCATAATCTCCCACATCAAGATGTGCAAATATTTCGGCAACGATGTCAAATATTTCTCGTAGAAGCAGCAACTTAAATATGCAAGAGGTTTCCATTTCCAGACGCTGCTTTCCAGCATCTGGAAGTATTAGATCCTGACGTGGTAAGAAGTAAGTCGGTGGATTCACTTGCTGCTTTAATGAGCTCATTTCCAAGCCTTGTTCCCAGTCAGGCAATTCAAGCTCTGGTTTCAGAATGGCGGCTGTTACGGAATAGTGACATATTGTGTACTAGGAGTGACGCAGGCGTAACTGAGTTTTGGATAAGAGTGCAAAACGCAAAACTAGGAGATGGAAATCCAATGTATCCACATTTAGCTTTCTTCATGCTGAGGTTGCTCTGTTTGCCTCACTCAAGTGCTAGCGTTGAGAGCGTTGAGAGAACGTTTTCAGCCATAAACCGCATGAAGACTTCACTGAGAAATAGACTCCACAAAAACTATCATGGGTTTGCTACACACTAAGAGACTTGTATCTAATGCTAATTGTCATAGTTTTAGAATAACAGAAGGACTAAGACAAGGGTTGAATAGTGATATGTTCAAAAAATCTTGTATTGGTCATAAAGCCACGGAAGATGATGCCAGTGATGAGGATTAAATATTTTGCTTCCTATCTAATGATTCTGGAATCATTAGATTGCATACTTTTTTGCCTTAAATGTATGTTTAATACTTCAAATTTAATGCTATTTACTACAGTTTAGGACCTTTCGAATGTCATTTTTGTTAATTTATTTCAGATTTTACTTTTCATGCTTGGTAAAGTTTAATCCATTTCATTTATGCATTGTAACTAGATCAAAGTGTTCCTGTTTTGGTATCTTAGTAATTTGAGTACCGGAAGAGATTAAAACAAGAAATTGTCTGTGGGATTGCCAGGATGATTTAGCTCTAGTTGTATATTCTTTTGCAACAATAAACCTTTCCAATAAAAAAATTCGTAAATTTGTAACTAAAGAAGAGATGAGATGAAAATGCATTATTTAAGTTGGTTCTACCGCTGGTAGATAATATAAAATACATCCTACGTGCAATGTTTAGGCTATCTAAATACACCCACAGTAGTTACACACACACACACACACACACACACATATATATATATATATATATATATATATATACTCGTATATATATATACTCGTATATATATATATATATATATATATATATATATATATATATATATATATATATATATATATATATATATATATATATATATATATATATATATATATATATATATATATATATATATATATATATATATATATATATATATATTCAAGTACCAGAAGAGCTATATTAAAAATCTACCGGAAAGTTTTCTAACCTACTGATTTTTTTTGTAAAATCTACTGAGAATTCATCAGTCCCATCTGGCAACACTGGATTCAGTGTCTAACATGTTGACATAAGGGAAAGTTATCTTTTGCGACTGTTTCTTCCTTCGGCTAACAAAATGCGTGTTTAAACAAAGTGTTCTACTGAGGTGATATGTGATGGTTGGAAAATATAAACGCCACGATTACATAGTACGAATGTTAGTTTCACTGGAATGGTGAAATGAATAGAAATAAAATAAAATAAATAAAACGTATAAATATTGTGAGTGAAAACTCTTGAGTGCGATGATTAAAAAAAAAAAAAAATGAAATGATGAAGGACCCCACAAACGCGGTGGTGTGCCGCCCCCAATTTTTTTTTTATTATTTTTTTTATAGTTGTTTTGCTGTAAGCTGAGTATGTACCTTTATCTGTCTCTTGATACCATGCAAGGTATTTTGAAACATTTTGGGGCGGTCCACCACCATGTTTGTGGTGAGGCACATCCTGCCGTCCCTCATCGCTCCATTTCTTCACCAAAGCACTCAAAATGGTTTCACTTGCAGTACTTATGCGGTGTGTTTCTGAATTTGTTTCACCATTCCAGTGAAACTCTAACATTCGTACTATGTAATCGTGGCCTTTATATTTTCCAGTCATCACACACCATCTCAGTAGAACACCGTTTTAAAACAAACACGCATTTTGTTAGCCGAAGGAAGGAGCGGTCACTAAATAACTTTCCTTTATGTCAATACGTCAAACACTGAATCCGTTACTCTATGCTTTCAAAAACATAATGGGACTAACCGAGGTTGCCATGTAGCTATTTTCTCCCGGCAGATTTTTTTTTTTTTTTTTTTTTTTTTTTTTTTTTTTTTTGTTCTTTTTCAGACCGAGGAGGATCGAGTTGCCAGCTTGTGCAATGTGACGCTCACGTCGGCGGGAATTCTAATCGCGAGTGTTGCTGACAGTACATGAGATATATCTCACAGGAGGTTGGGAAACCGAACTAAACATGATCTCTCCTAACCTAACCAAAACGTAATCTACACGTTATACCTAGTAATACGTGAGAAAACTTGATTGCTTTGTTTCTCATACAAGGTGCTTTGCATTATGGTACTTTACATAACAGACGTTTTTTAATCGCTTCATTTTCACACTTTTGCGTTAATTCCATGCATATTTGAGTTTTCGTAATCTACACAAGATGTATGTTGTAATAGGAGAGAAATCCTAAATAGCACGCAAAAGACATGTTTTTCCTGATTTTGTTTTATTTCCCATGTAGGATGGTTTGCATGCGTTTTGACGTTTTAGTATCTTGCATATTGTGTTCTAAAACTGGAGGCAGTATACAGAAACACATAACAGGATACAGTTTTCCTGAAGATTCTCCATTTTCAGATTTTGCTTACTTTACAGGTATATTTTAATTTTGGTATCTTACACAATTTGTATCTAATAGTATGTGAGAGAACCTAAAAAAAATAAAAAAAAAAACGCAAAAGACACGTTTTACCTATTGTTGTTTTGTTTCCCACGGGGTTTTGAGTTCTGGTATATTACATAATGTGTTATAAAACAGGAGACTATGTCAGAAACCCGTCATAAGACACGCTTTCATAACGTTTCATTTTAACATTTTGCTTAATATTCACGCATATTTGGATTTTGGTAAGCCACACGAGATGTATCTTATAAGAAAAAAAAAAAAAAACGTTTTTCATAATGTTTTGTTTCCATACAGAGTGCTTTGCAGGCGCTTTAGCGTTGTTCTGCCTTACACAAAGGGCCTTTAAACTAGTAGTATTATGTCAGAAAACGTCATAAGACACGTTTTTCTACTATTTTTTTCTTCCGGTACAGTACTGTTTTCCATGTATTTTAGATTTTTTTTGTTTAAATTACACATTACGCTTTTTTTTTCTTCTTTTTGTAACAGTATATCACGAACATGTCATAAGACACCGTATTCCTAATGCTGTTTCATTTTCACAATATGCTTACATTGCACGCATATTTGAGTTTTGGTAACCTGCGCGCGGTGTATGCCATAGCAGGTGAGAAAATCTAAAAAAAAAAAAAACACGCAAAAGATATGTTTTTTTCTAATGTTGTTTTGCTTTCCAAACGGATGTTCAGTATGGCAAAAAAAAAAAAAAAAATAAATAAATAAATAAAAAAAATTGAAGTTCCAGTCGGGCAGCCCACTTCCTCCGTCCTCCCCTTACTTACTACTCCTCTGCCACTCACTTTAAACACTTTAAACACTTTATTATGCTTGACAAGTATACATATATCATTACATACAATTTTTAATAGGTCAAACAGCACTCTCTCTCTCTCTCTCTCTCTCTCTCTCTCTCTCTCTCTCTCTCTCTCTCTCTCTCTCTCTCTCTCTCTCTCTCTCTCTCTCTCTCTCTCTCTCTCTCTCTCTCTCTCTCTCTCTCTCTCTCTCTCTCTCTCTCTCTCTCTCTCTCTCTCTCTCTCTCTCTCTCTCTCTCTCTCTCTCTCTCTCTCTCTCTCTCTCTCTCTCTCTCTCTCTCTCTCTCTCTCTCTCTCTCTCTCTCTCTGCTAACGAAATCGTATTGATGACATGTCTTAGGTAAAATGGTTGGCAGAGAAAAGAATATGAAAACTTGATTACTGACGTAAAATAAAAATGGAATTGGAGAAATGGGTGTAGAGATAATCTCTCTTTTTTTTTCTTATTGTTTTATGTTAATTGTGTGTGTGTGTGTGTGTGTGTGTGTGTGTGTGTGTGTGTGTGTGTGTGTGTGTGTGTGTGTGTGTCGTGCAAGTGGAATGTGCTTGGTTACGCGTGTAACATTGATTAACGCATGACTCTTTAACAACAAAGTGTGGTCTTAATATTTATACGTACTGTACTCTGAGTAGCGAAGGTATGATATTTGCTTTACGTAGTATTACATGTCATTAGTGTTACGAGACTGGGTGTGGTCTTGTGTCAAGCTAGAATGAATTTTTTATAAAGAAGTGAGACAGGCAGTGAAGGGCATGCAATCAGGTAAGGGCTCAGACAGGTAGAGACTGGCTGCCAGAGAGCATTGAACGTCCCCGGAAAATTACTCACAGGAACTCGACATGAACCACAGGCGCGAAAAAGGTAATGGTCACACACGACGTCATAATCCTTGATAACTTTCATCTACCGGTGACGAAGTGGGGCGAACCACTCACCTCGCATCATGGCCACGATCTGTATAATAACTTAAAAGAAAATTCACTTACTCAATTTGTACAAAAGCTGACACGCGAAAACCACTTGATCGACCTCGTGTTTGCTACAGAAGATGAACTAATAGAAAATCTGAATGTCGGTGAGGATTTCAGTAACAGCGACGACCGTCCAATCAATCATCTTCGTTGTAAACTTCTTGGCTGAAGAGTAAACAAAAGTCAAAAAAAGTCCTTGACTACAGAAGAGCAAATTTTTGTTAACTCAGATCAGTGATTAATCAAATCGACTGGAGTTACTTACGTACCACCTAAAGGGATTTTTTTTTCACTGATAAATATTTAAAAGCTGTGCAAAAATGTGTGCTATGAAAAATCATCGTCCCACTCAAAATGTTAAGCCTAAGTGGTGGAACAAACAAATAGCTGAATGGCTGTGCGCCAAGAGGGACGCCCATAACATATTAAAATCATACATTAATAACGAAGAAAGCATTAGATACACCGAATTAAGACGTAAAGCAAAGAGATTAATCAAGCAGAGCAAAAGATCCGCCGAATTACACGTTGCAAGCCAAAGAAATTTTATAGCATTATCAGGCATCGATAATTGGACCAATCATACACCGTGTAACAAAATTTTATCTTTTTTTTTTTTTTTTGCTGTTGGTCAGAAAATGTTATTTCCTAATTGTTTTTATTTAGAAATCAAAGAAAATGATTATTTGCTTTATTTATTTATTTTTTTTTTTTTTTCTGATCTGGACAGCGATGTTTTGACACTAACCTGCTATCGCATATCCAGACTTTATGTCATCCACTGCGCCAGTGCCATACAGCCCTGACCTCACCGTATCCATTTCTCCAAAGAGAGAGCAGCAGTTTTTTTTTTTTTTTTAGAAAGGAAAAGCAGTTCAGAGGATGAAGTCATTGATCCAGATTTCAGAGACGCAACTGAAGGGAAAAACCCTTACTACCCCAACCAAAATGACGTCAACGTCATTTTTTGGTCTCGTAAGGTCCAATGCCAAGCTTTTGACGTCAAGACTCAAGCAGTGGAATTTGTTAGATGAAAGTATGAAAATATCAGGTCAGAGAAAGCGTCACCAGCATTTTTCAAACCTTTTTACTCGTCAAGATGAGCTTTGTTTTTGTCATAATGTGAACGGTATGTTTGAGGGAATCAGAATCGCCTGTAACTCCAACGAGTGGCGCCTCTTCATTGACAGCTCGTGCAGGAGCTTCAAGGCAGTGTTGCTTCATAATGGGAGCATGTATCCATCTTTTCCCATCGTTCAGTCTGCCCAGCTCAAAGAGGAATACAATAGTGTCAAGATCTTGCTAGATGCCTTGAAATATGAAGAGTACAGTTGGTAAGTTATCGGAGACTTCAAAATGATGGTCTTCTTAATGGGTCTCCTAGGCGGTTATTTTTGCCTTTGGGACAGCAGGGACACCATGGCACACTACCACAAGAGGGACTGGACACAGCAGACCGAGTTTAATGTCAAGAAGAACAACATCAAATGGGAGCCATTGTTGGACCCCAGAAAGGTACTGTTTCCTCCACTTCACTTAAAATTGGACCTTATGAAACAATTTGTCAGATCTCTAGATAAGGAGTTTGCAGCTTTCAAGTATCTCTAAAATTTCTTTCATAAGCTGTCTGCGGCAAAAGTGGATGCCAAGTGTCTTCGTCGGTGCACAAATAAAGATCATGCAGTGCAACCAAGAAGCTCAATATAACGCAGAAAGCAACGTGGAACAGCTTTGTCGCGGTGGTTCTTGGCTTCTCTGGGAATCACCTAGCCGAAAACTATGTGGAGCTTGCTGAGATCTTGGTGAGAAACTACTGCAAGATGGGCTGCAGGATGTCCCTAAAAAATCCATATCACTGACGCTCATCTAGATAAATTTAAGGAGAACATGGGGGCGTACTCCAAGGAGCAAGGCAAGCGCTTCCACCAGGGTATACTGGACCTTGAACGCCACTACCAAGAATCGTATAGTAAAAACATGACGGGAGACTATATTTGGGGGCTGATTCGTGAAAGTGATTTACAGTAAATCGCGGAAAACTACTCATTTCTAATGTTTTCTTGTCTCAGTTGTGTAATATTAGAATAATTAAATGCTACTCTTGTGTCATATGTCGTTTTGTTTGTATTTTGTGCAAATGGGAGTTCAAATTAGGCACTTTCTCTCAATGGAAATAGATAAATTTCATAAATATCATTATCCTGACCACAAAAGCAGTTATTATAAATAAATATCAGTGTTTTTCCATGTTTTCTAGGCATAAGCAAATAGAAAATAACAGTTGTTACCCAAGGAGAAAAATCGTGTTACACCATTCTCCATGAAAATGGAAAATTCACCAACGATAAGAACGAAATTAGTAGCATTCTTAATAGTTTCTTTGCATCGGTTTTTTTTTACAAAAACTGATGCAAAGAAACTGTTAAGAATGCAGAAGACCTGAGCGACATTCCTACGGGGCCATCAGTCCAAATAGATAATAGCAATGCCCTCAATAGTAGCATCATAACAGAAAGAGACGTGTCAAAATGTATCGATAAACTTAAAGTAAGTTACCCGGCGTTGACACGATCTCACCCAACGTCTTAAAAGACAATAAATCCCTGCAGTCTGGTATAATGTGTGATGAGTGGAAGCTCGCTAACGTAACCCCTATTTTTAAAAAAGGGAGTAGATCTTTACCATGCAATTACGGACTAGTCAGCTTAATAATTAACTCAGTCATATGCAAAATGCTAGAAACACTTATAAGCGACAAACTTGTTAATCACTTAGAGGAAAGCAAGCTACTTAAAAAATACTCAACACGGCTTCTGAAACAAATGGTCTTGTTTGTCAGCCTTTTTAGACTTCTACGCTATTCTGAACGAGTCTGATGAAAGATATAATATATCTTGATTTTCAAAAGGCCTTCGACAACGTCCTCCACAGACGTTTACTGATTAAACTAAAATCACATGGTATCTAAGGCAACGTGTTGAGGTCGGTGAAAAACTGGCTAAACAACTGCAATTTATTACTATGCTTCACAAAGCGTAGTAATAAATAGAAAAGCATCCAAGAGGACTAACATAACCAGCGAAGTGCTACAGGGATCAGTCTTAGGACCTGTTCTCTTCCTTGTTTATATATACGACATAGATGAGGGTGTTATCAGTATAATATCTATGTTTGTTGATGACACTAAAATAGCGAATTCCGTGAATCTCTAACGAACAAGTAATAAAAATGCAGAATAATCTAGACAAATTGTCAGAGTGGGGACAAACCTGGCAAATGAGTTTTAATGCAGATAAGTATAAAATGCTTCACATAGGATATCGAAACGAGAAAACAAGGTATATTTTAAATGGTACCCAACTTAAAAGTGTAGACAGTGAAGTTGATTTAGGAATAACAATACCGAGTAGTTTAAAACCTAGCCAACAATGTTCAGAAATCGTAAATAAAGCAAACAAAATAATTGGCTTAATCAACAGATCTTCTGAATATAAATCTAAGGATTTTTTTTATGTAAGAGGATTACTGGCCAAGGGAAACAACCGGATGGAAAAAAAAATCAAACTTAGGCGCCAGTCCCAAAAGAGAGGTCAAGAGAATCATCGAAAATTGAAAGATAAGTATCTTGAAACCTCCCTCTTGAAATAGTTCAATTCAGAGGAAGGAGGTAATACAGAAGCAGGCAGGGATTTCCAGAGTTTAACAGAGAAAGGTATGAATGATTGAGAAAAATGGTTAACTCTTACATTAGAGAGGTGGACATAATAGGGGTGAGAGAAAGAAGAAAGTCTTCTGCAGCGAGGCCATGGGAGGAAGGGAGGCATGCATTTAGGAAGATCAGAGGAGACGTTAGTATGAAAAAAGCAGTAGAAGATAACAAGAGATGCAACATTGCAGGGATGAGAAAGAGGCTGAAGACAGTCAGTTATAGGAGAGGAATTGATAAGACGAATAGCTTTTGATACCACCTTGTCTAAAATAGCTGTATAAGTGGAACCCCATCCCCACATACATGTGAAGCATACTCCATACATGGGAGGATAAACCCCCAGTACAGTGTTAGCAGAGGGAGGGGGCGGTGAGAAAAACTAGCGGAGACAACTCAAAACACCTAACTTCATTGAAGCTCTTTTAGCTAGAGATGAGATGTGAAGTTTCAAGTTTAGATTATAAGTAAAGGACAGACTGAGGATGTTCAGTGTAGAAGAGAGGAACTGTTGAATGTCATTAAAGAAGGGATAGTTGTTTGGAAGGTTGTGTCGAGTTGATATATGGAGGAATTGGGTTTTTTGAGGCAATAAACAATACTAAGTTTGTTCTGCCCCAGTCAGAAATTTTAAAGCGATCAGAAGTCAGGCATTCTGTGCCTTCCCTGCGTGAATTGTTTACTTCCCGAAGGGTTGGATGTCTAGGTAAAGACTATATACAATCCTCACTTTGTATAACCCTTTGGGTCGTCCCCACTTGGAATACTGCGTTCAAGTATAGTGCCCTTATTACCAGAAGGACATAGATAAATTAGAACGAGTTCAAAGTAGAATAACAAAAATTATTCCAAGACTAAGAAGCAAGTAATACGGAGCCCCTTAAGGAATTAATTTTTTCTCATTAACATAAAAAGACTAAGAGGCGACTTAATACAGGTGTTTAAAATCATCAAAGGTATTGATGACATGGACTGCACTAAATATTTTCACGATAGGTTTTTCAAATTACACGCGAGGAAACGGCTGCAGAATTGTTGGGAAATCCTTCAACTCTCATGATTTTTTTTTTTTCACCGTGTAGTTGATCAATGGAATGGGCTTCTTCGAGACGTGATAGACTGCAACACAGTAGAGACTTTTGAACGACGTCTTGTCTTGGCATATATCTTGCCTCCAATCCGCAGCTAACAGCGTTTGTTTGTTAGAGATTTCCTTGCCTCCAGGAAATGGGGGCACCTCATTTTTTTTTTTTTTTTCATTCTTTTCTATAAAAATTTTCAGGTTTTTCCTTCTCTAACCCCGTAAGGTATTTATTCCCGACCTGTTACCTTTACGGGTTATGCTGGAGGGAGTGGAGGGTAGGGAAAGAGCCTTGTGCTTTGCTGTTCTTTTCTTCTATCACCTTAAACCAGGTCACCTCGTGAGTACCGCAAGGTCTGTTGTGGCTTAGGTATCTATGTAACTCTAAGTAACTCTTCCTAGCCTTTCTCTCTCTCTCTCTCTCTCTCTCTCTCTCTCTCTCTCTCTCTCTCTCTCTCTCTCTCTCTCTCTCTCTCTCTCTCTCTCTCTCTCTCTCTCTCTCTCTCTCTCTCTGGTTCAGAGAGTTCCTTCCAGTCAGTCGATGCGATATTAAAGAGCACATCAATGGCCGGAACTGTGTTGGCGTCATTAACTAATCACCACATGGAACCCCAATCAATGTTCTTTATAACGATGAAGGTCCTTCTACTGTAAATGTAACAAATATGAGATCTTTCAGCAATTGATTTTAACAGTGTATGAGTTAATTGTCTGGTTCTTGCAGGGAGGTGGATGAGATTCGTGCTATTACTGATAGTTCTGCTGAGTGATAGAGTCCATAAGTGTAGCAAGCAGCAGTCTATCTCAATTTCTTTTCATTCTGCAAGTAACATGTGGACTCCGGCAGTTAGGTGGTTCCGTGTCATCCTTCTGCTGCTTCTGCTGATTCTGCTTGGTGGAGGAAACGCAGAGATGAAGGGAAGAGGCGTCCTATGGCGTGCGAAACGTTCGGAAGTGTCGTTGGAGGCGGTGACTGAAGCGGTGAAAAGATATGTAAGGCAGTGTCATCTTGTCCTCGTCGCGCCGCCCCGCCAATCTCGTCTCCTACGACTCTTGCTTAGGTGAAAAAGTCTTCTAGTTTGCCTCCATAGTTACCATTTATCACTACATTGCTTTATATATACATACGCTGTGTGTGTGTGTTTTCTTTTGTAAAGGAGACCTGCCTAGATGAGACAGAGAGAGAGAGAGAGAGAGAGAGAGAGAGAGAGAGAGAGAGAGAGAGAGAGAGAGAGAGAGAGAGAGAGAGAGAGAGAGAGAGAGAGAGAGAGAGAGAGAGGATAAAAAAAAACTCGTATAATGTCGCTCTTTAAAAGAAAAATGTTCAAAAAAAGTAATCAATTTAGTTTCAGATGTCTTGATACATCTCTTTTAAAACCACTCAAGTCGGAGACATAGGGAAACAAAAACAGAAGGAATTCTAGAATTTCAGTAAAATGGATGAGTGAAAATATTGGTTAACTCTTACACTGGGTAGGTGAACAGAATAAGGGTAAGATTAAGTAGAAAGTCGCCTGTCACTGGAATGAGGTGTGGGATTAGTTAGACATGCACCTGGCTAGTAAAGGAGAGCATAAAAAATGTAAGCAATGATAAAAATTAAGAAGATATTCAGTATGTCTATAGTAAGTAAGACTATTAAGATAGACTGTTAGATAAGAAAAATCAATGAGAGAAAAGCTTTTCACTTTTTAAGAGGGCTATATGAGTTGAGACTCCCCATATGCGGAAGCAGCACTCCATAATTTATATAGATAGCTATATATAGGTCGCTGTGTAAGGTAAGCAACTGGGAGAAGAAAAAGTATTGACGAAAGCAACACAGGACATTTAACTTCATGGAGGCTGTTTTAGCAAGAGAAGAGATATGGAATTTCCAGTTGAGCTCATTAGCGAAGGACAGTCCAAATACGTGTGAATAGCTGAGTGTCAGTAAAAAAGAGAGGATAATTGTGTGTAAACTTGTGACGTATGGATAGATGAAAGGATGGAGATTTGCCCTGTCTCTTTCCGAAGCAATGAAAAAGATAAAAAGTTTCTCTGAATAAGCTATAATTCCTCTTGAGTTGAGCCTCTGACAATTGACTGAGAAATGTAGGGCGGAGTCATTAGTCTAAGAATGGGTAGGGCAAATAGTTTGCCTAAGAAGATAATTTATGAATAATAGAGATAGAGTGGATGATAGGACAGAAGTGGTCTGTGAATCACTACTGCAGTGATAGTGAGACCAGAAAGGAAAACAAAATAAAGATGCAGAAATGGGTGGAAACAGAATGAGGGAAACTTATAAATTAAACAATTATACCAGACTCGATCGAAAACTTTCGATATCTGTGAGGCAATAGCAGAGGTTTTACCAAAAATCCCTAAAAAAAAGATGGCAGTTTTCAGTATGAAAAGCTAGACGATCGTCAGAGGATCATCCATCACGGAATTTGTAGTAATGATGATCGAAAAGAATGTTGTGAGCAAATAGGTACTTTTGAATCTTCCTGCTGAGAATACACCAAAAAGATTAAAAAAAAAGATCGCTAGTTTGAAGGGCTGGAACAGTCATCTTTCTCAGGAACAGGATGAATGTAGGCAAACTTTCAGCAGGAAGGAAGTGTGGATACAAAGTTGGAAAACCTTGACCAAGCAAGGAGTTAGGACAGGAGCACGGTTATAGAGGATGATAGGAAGGACCATGAATCCTTTGAAGATCAGGGCTAAAAAAGGGCACAAAATAAACATAATTTCTGTTTCAGGCATGAATTTATAGTAAGGAGATGAGTGTGAAGCTATCTGGGTGAAATAAATAGGGGAAAGATGATAAAGAAGAAATTATGGAGATATTTTTTGGGTAGATGTCAGAAGTTGTGAGAAGATGAACTGGCCAGATCTTGCTACTACTGCCACTACCACTGCTATTACTACTACTAATGTAAAAGGCATGATTTAGAACTAGAGGAATCTAAGAATAGGAACAAAAGCTTTTCATTATAAGAGAAATAAGAAGAAAGAATGTAATTGAGTCTTAAACATTATGGTTGAAAGACAAACATTACCTCAGTATGAATGCTGGTAAGCATTCATACAACTACAAAAAAAAAAGGGTTCTATACACTGTACAGATTGTTAATTAACTCATTCTCATTAATCAAATATAACAGTAACCACACTTTAAACCACGTGGAGTGAAATTCAAGTGCATTACTATTGGACAATCACAACTATAGTTGTCACGGTTTCAGCATCTGATATTTCCATCTCTCATTTCAACAGTCAGTCCGAAATCGTCGCTTAATCCATTTAGACATTATTTTCGAAACAGAGAGAGAGAGAGAGAGAGAGAGAGAGAGAGAGAGAGAGAGAGAGAGAGAGAGAGAGAGAGAGAGCAACGTGTGTGTTGCTCGGTGCCGAGCTTTGTTATTCTGTGAAAAAAAAAAAAAAAAAATGTCATAAAAGAAAGGAAAGGGAAACACACTAAAAAATTCGGCACACATCATCAGATGTTGACACAAACAAGGGAACGCTATGCACTCTACAGGTCCAATGGTAAGCAAACTCACAGTACCTAACAAACAGCAACTTACAGTGACTCTTTACTGGAGCAAACTTACACTACTTCTACTACTGCTGCTGCTACTACTACTACTACTACTACTATTACTACTACTGTTACTACTACTACTACTACTACTACTACTACTACTACTACTACTACTACTACTACAACTATTACTACAGCTTCTACTACTGCTGCTGCTGCTGCTGCTACTGCTGCTACTGGTGTTGCTGTAGCCGCTGCTGCTTTTTCTACAACAGTAGCAGCAACAGCAGCACTAGTAACAACAACAACAACAACGACAACGACAACAACAACGACAACAACAACAACAACGACAACAACAACAACGACAACAACAACAACTAATAATAATAATAATAATAATGATAATAATAATAATAATAATAATAATAATAATATTATTATTATTATTATTATTATTATTATTATTATTGTTATTATTATTATTATTATTAATACTATTATTATTATTATTTTTGCTATTATCATTTTTTTATTAATAACAACACCAACAACAATAAAAACAGCAACGAGAACAACAACAAGAACAACAACAACTATTACTATTACTACTACTACTACAACAACAACAACAACAATAACAACAACTACTACTACTACTACTACTACTACTACTACTACAACAATCATAATAATAATAGTAATAATAATAATAATAAAATAATAATAATTAGCGGGACCCGTAAAACTTTCACGGTCCATAACTGAATGGGCGAAATCAAAGTTAGAATTTTTTTATTAGATAAGAAATGCATGTACTACAATAAATTCAATATAAGAAATATGGAACAGGTGTATTAGATAAGAAATGCGAACTGAATTAAAATAGAAAAATATGGAGAACTACGAGTATGGAGGCAACTTTCACTGTTTTGACTTAACTCGTGACTGGCTTAGTAGGGTTTATTGGATAAGTGGCTTAGGTGCTTATTTCTTGACCGGCTTAGTACGGTTTATTGGGTGTCTGGCTTAGTGGCTTATTAGTCAGTTGGCATTGTAGAGTTTATTGGGTAACGGCTTTAGTGGCTTATTGGACAATTGGTTCTGTAGGGCTTAATAGCTTATTGGGATATTAATCAGTAACTAAGTCAGTTAGCCAATAACCCAGTAGCCAGTAAACCACTAAACCAGTCAACCAATAAGCCACTAAGCCAGTAAACAATAAGCCGCTAAGCCAGTCAGAAAATGAGCCACTAAGCCAATCACCCAATAAGCCATATTATATTAAATAAGCCACTAAGGAAATAAGCCACTAAGCCAGTAACCCAATAAGCTCTACTAAGCCAGTTGACTAATAAGCCACTAAGACAGTCAGAAAATTTGCCACTAAGCCATTCACCCAATAAGCCCCACTAAGCCAGTTGACCAATAAGCTCCTCTAAGCCAGTCACCCAATAAGCTACTACTAAACCAGTTACCTAATAAGTTCCACTAAGTCAGTTGACCAATAAGTATCACTAAGCCAGTCACCCAATAAGCCACATCACCCAATATATTACTAAGACAATACCACACTAAGCCAGAAGTTACTTAGCCAATATGCCAGAAAAAGAGAAAGGAGAAAGAGAGGAAGGAAAAGAAGGAAGACCAATAACACGAAAGCAGGAAACACATGAACACAGTAAAATCATGAGGTCTTCAAGGAACCTACAGGTTAATATTGGATCCGAATCCCAAGGACACCACAACCCATTTGTCAAATCATAACGTCGTACTAACAATAGGACAAGTCAAATTGTAAATCAAATAATAGTAATAATAGTAACAATAATAATAATAATAATAATAATAATAATAATAATAATAATAATAATAATAACAATGTGTGTGTGTGTGTGTGTGTGTGTGTGTGTGTGTGTGTGTTCATTGAGCTCTTCACCTACGCATAATGTAATGTTTGCTTTCACTCTCATTAATTTCCTGTCGCTTCTTATCATGTTTAGTAAGTCATCGGCTAGACGTGTTTGCCCTTGCCCTACACAAACACACACACACACCCACACGCACACGCACACGCACACACACACACACACACACAAACACACACACACACACACACACACACACACACACACACACACACACACACACACACACACACATACACATTCCTAAAGGCTATGTACACTTATTCAAAGCAATCCATATCTTACTATTTGATTTCCTAAAAAGATCTCTCATGGTGTGCAGTACGATGGATACGATAAATCACGAGAAAACTGAGTTACAAGATATAAAACATAATGTCCACCACGACTTATAAATGTAATAGTTGTTAATGTGAAGGACTAATGGTCGAGTACCCTAGCACATTGTACCCTAGCACATTGTAGCGTGGACAGTATATTAGTGCATGCCTCTACATGTATTTTGTTACACACACACACACACACACACACACACACACACACACACACACACACACACACACACACACACACATATATATATATATATATATATATATATATATATATATATATATATATATATATATATATATATATATATATATATATATATATATATATATATATATATATATATATATATATATATATATATATATATATATATATATATATATATATATATATATATATATATATATATATATATATATATATATATATATATATATATATATATATATATATATATATATATATATATATATATATATATATATACCAGAATTACCAAGCGTTGCCTGGGTAAAATCAATAAGTTAATAGAATTCAACTCCAAGCTGGCAATGAATGCTCCATTTATACCTCTCCTCACTATCAAAAACCCAAGCTAACAATTAATGCTTGCCACCACAATAAAAAATGCGTTACGGTATACCTGACGCTACCATCAAGAACTGGGTTAAGATGACAGATTTACCTAAATAATCTAACGCTTATGGATTGGAAGTAGTAGAAAGACATAAGCTATGTCACTCCGGGAATCAAGAAACACCACCATACCAAATTTCATCACAATCAGTTCAGTTTTTTATTTAATATATATATATATATATATATATATATATATATATATATATATATATATATATATATATATATATATATATATATATATATATATATATATATATATATATATATATATATATATATATATATATATATATATATATATTATCATGGCGACTCCTACACCACTCTCGGAGTCGCCATCTGGGAAGGGGACCACAAATGTCTCCAGGTCGAACTGCCCTTCTGACAACGACCCTAAGTGTCTTGACACCCCACTCAACTTTTTTTCTTCATTAACTTCTGCAAAATTCGCGGTCTGAGATCTAATTTTCAATCTGTAGAACACCACCTCTCCTTTTCTAAACCTCATCTTTTCTTCATTGAAACTCAGGTGTCTGAGGCAACTGACAGTAGCCCTTTTTCTGTTCCCTCCTACTGTCTCTATCCTCATTTTCAATCCAAAGCTGGATGTTGCAATTATGTGCGCAACGACTTAACTTTCTCTCGTGCCCACGCTCTTGAATCTTTTGAGTTTTCCACCGTCTGGCTATAAGTACAGAGTCACTCTCAAACTAAATTTATCTGTGCTGTATACCTCACACCTATCTCCTCTGACTATAAGAAATTCTTTGACTATTTATCTTCCAAAGTAGGGCACATTTTGACTCTCTTCTCCATTCTTTGAGACTTCAGTGTTCACCACCAGCTTTGGCTTTCCTCTCCCTTCACTGTTTATCCTGGTGAACTAGCCTTCAACTTTACTATCCTCCACGATCTAGAACAATTGGTGCAACACCCTACTCGTATACCTGACAGTCTTGGAGATACACCCAACATTCTTCACCTTTTCCTGATTTCTAATCCTTCTGTTTATGCTGTCACCCTCTCTTCTCCATTGGGCTCCTCCGATCACAATCTCATATCAGTATCCTATTGCTCCAATCCCTCCTCAGGATCCCCCTAAGCGAAGGTGCCTCTGGCATTTTGCCTCTGCTAGTTGGGGGTACCTGAGGAGGTATTTTGCTGATTTTTCTTGGAATGAATATTGCTTCCGTGTCAGAGACCCGTTTTTGTGTCCCGGGCACATAACATAGGTGATAGTGGGTGGCATGGAAGCGTACATTCCTCACTCTTTTTCTCGATCTAAACCTACCAAACCTTTGGATTAATACAACTTGTTCTCTTGTTATACATGATAGAGAGATGGCCTGAAAAAGGTACTTAAGCTTTCAATCACCAGAATCTCATGCACTTTATATTTCTGTCCAGAACCATGCCAAGTCTTCTCCAACTAACCAAAAACTCCTTCATTAAGAGAAATTGTCAAAATCTTTCGAGATCTAACTCCCCTCGTGACCTCTGGCATGTAGCCAAAAATATCTCCAATAACTTTGCTTCTTCTTCTTTCCCTCCTTTATTTCATCCAGATGGCACCATTGCTATCACATGTATCTCTAGAGGTAAATCCTTCCCTTAAACCTTTGCAAAAAACTCTAGCTTAGATGATTCAGGGATTGTTCCTCCCTCTCCTCCACCCTCTGACTACTTCATGCTATCTATTAAAATTCTTCGCAGTGATGTTTTCCATGCCCTCGCTGGCCTAAACCCTCAAAAGGCTTATGGTCCTGATGGGGTCCCTTCTATTGTTCTCCGAAACTGTGCCTCCGTGTTTGCACCTTAACTAGTCAAACTCTTTCAGCTCTGTCTGTCAACATCTACCTTTCCTTCTTGCTGGAAGTTTGCCTACATTCAACCTGTTCCTAGAAAGGGTGACCGTTCTAATCCCTCAAACTAGACTCCTTTTGCTTTAATTTCCTGCCTATCTAAGGTTTTTCAGTCTATCTTCAACAGGAAGATTCTTAAACATCTATCACTTCACAACCTTCTTTCTGATCACCAATATTGGTTCCGTCAAGGCCGCTCTATTGATGATCTTTTGGCTTTATTTACTGAGTCTTGGTCATCCTTTTTAGAGATTTTGGTGAAACCTTTGCTGTTACCTTGGATATATCAAAAGCTTTTGATAGAGTCTGGCACAAATCTCCCCATCTGCAGTCTTTAATGGACTTATAGTATCCTTATTCTTCATCCAGTATACCTGATAAAATCCCTTGGGGTCCGTCTTCGCCTGGCTGGCTACCTTCAATTCATAATTGCCCTTAGCTTTCCTCGTTAACTTCCTGACTGTTCTAACTAATTCATTATATTGTGATCTTAAAACTTCTTCACCTGCCCTTAATCTCTTATATATACTTCTCTTACGCCCTATATAATGTTTTAACCTAGCAGTCATCCATTTAGGGTAATTTTCTGTGATCTTATTGCCCTTTACAGGATATTTGCTAAGAAGGTCATTGATGAATAATAAGAAGAGAGTGGGTGACAGGACAGAACACTGAGGAACACCACTGTTAATAGATTTAGGAGAAGATCAGTGACCATCTACCACAGCAGCAATAGAACGATCAGAAAGGAAACTTGAGATGAAGTTACATAGAGAAGAATAGAAGCTGTATGAGGGTAGTTTGGAAATCAAAGATTTGTGCCAGACTCTATCAAAAGTTAGTTCTGGGGAGGAGATTAGGAAAATTCTGAATAAGTATTTTTTAACTGACCTCACCAAGGAAAACATGCAGGATATGCCAGATAGTAAACAGATGTTTAGAGCAGATGAGAGTGAGATGAAATATATCCCAGAGTACTTAAGGAATACAAAGAGGTTATTAATGAGCCGTTAGTTTCTGTCTTTAGGAAATCACTTGAGTCAGGTGAGGTACCAGTAATGTGGAGGCAGGCTAATGTAGTACCAATCTTTAAGAAAGGTGATAAAACTTTAGCGTCTAACTATAGACCTGTCAGCTTAATTTCAGTTGTAGGTAAAATACTGGAGTCAATAATAGCGAGGAACATTAGGAAACATTTAGACAAACATAACTTGATAAATCGGTCATAGCATTGCTTCATGAAGGGCAAGTCTTGCCTGACAAACTTGTTAAGTTTTTAGAGTAAAGTGTATGAGTTATGATAAAGTGTTATGATAAAGTGTTATGATATCTTATATCTGGACATTTGACAAGGTACCCCATCAAAGGCTCCTGAGAAAAGTTAGGGCACACGGGATAGATGGGAGGGTGTTAGGCTGGATAGGGTCATGGGTTAGCGACAGGCGACAAAGAGTTGTAATAAACGGCTCGAAATCCGAGTGGGGTCATGTAATTAGTGGGGTGCCACAGGGATCAGTATTAGGGCCATTTTCATTTCTAATATATATCAATGACATGAATAGTGGAATTGGTAGTGATGTTAGTAAATTTGCAGATGGCATAAAGATAGGTAGATTAATCAGGTCAGAATCAGATGCCATCGCCTTGCAGCCAGATTTAGATAGGATGAATGAATGGACGGACAGATGACAAATGCAATTTAATATCAACAAATGCAAAGTATTTAGCGTAGGTAGAGGAAACCCACACAGTAGGTACACATTAAACAACGAAACTCTGGTAGTAACATTTAGTAGTTATAGTTAGGTTAGGTTGCAGCTTCCCTTATTTCTTATGTTCTTATGTTCTTATGTTCTAAACCAAACTTCTTTTCCTATCCACTCCTACGCTGATGATACCACCCCTAGACTTTTCCATGTCTTTTCATAGACATCCAACCCTTCAGGGAGAGAACGCAGGGAAGCCACAGAACGCCTGACTTCTGATCTTTCTAAAATTTCTGATTGGGGTAGAGCAAACTTGGTATTGTTCAATCCCTCAAAAACTCAATTCCTCCATCTATCAGCTCGACACAATCTTCCAGACAACTATCCCCTCTTCTTCAGTGACACTTAACTGTCCCCCTCTTCTACACTGAGCATTCTCTGTCTGTCCTTTACTTATAATCTGAACTGGGAACTTCACATCTCATCTCTAGCTAAAACAGCTTCTATGAAGTTAGGTGTTCTGAGACATCTTCGCCAGTTTTTCTCACCCCCCTCCCAGCTGCTAACTCTGTACAGGGCCGTACATGTATGGAGTATGCTTCACATGCCTCTTCTAGACAGGGTAGAATCAAAAGCTTTTCGTCTTATCAACTCCTTTCCTCTAACTGACTGTCTTTAGCCTCTCTCTCATCTCCGCAATGTTGCATCTCCATCTGTCTTTTACCGCTATTTTCATGCTAACTGCTCTTCTGATCTTGCTAACTGCATGCCACCCCTCCTCCCGCGGCCTCGCAGCACAAGACTTTCTTCTTTCTCTCATTTGTATTCTGTCCACCTCTCTAATGCAAGAGTTAATCAGAATTCTCAGTCATTCATCTCTTTCTCTGGTAAACTCTGGAACTCCTTGCCTGCTTCTGTATTTCCACCTTCCTATGACGAATTCCTTCAAGAGGGTAGTTTCAAGACACATCCTTCAATTTTTTACTACCACTTTAGACCCTTTTCTGGGACTGGCATCTCAGTGAGCCCTTTTTTTTTTTTTTGTTATCCTTGGCCAGTGTCTCTCCTACATAATATATATATATATATATATATATATATATATATATATATATATATATATATATATATATATATATATATATATATATATATATATATATATATATATATATATATATATATATATATATATATATATATATATATATATATATATATATATATATATATATATATATATATATAGATAGATAGATAGATAGATAGATAGATAGATAGATATATATATATATATATATATATATATATATATATATATATATATATATATATATATATATATATATATATATATATATATTTTTTTTTTTTTTTTTTATGTAGGAGGGACAATAACCAAGGACACTGAGTTTTGGTCAACCTCTTTTAGAGATTAAACTTTTATTGTCATCTTAGACATATCTAAAGGTTCTGATTTCCAAAGTACCCTCCTACAGCTTCTATCCTTCTCTGTAACTTCATCTAAAGTTTCCTTTCTGACAGCTCTATCTCTGCTTTGGTAGATGGTCACTGTTCTTCTCCTAAATCTATTAACAGTGGTGTTCTTCATGGTTCTGTCCTGTCACTTATTCTCTTCTTATTGTTCATCAATGATGTAATCCAAATTTCTTGTCCTATTCTCTCCTGTGCTAATGATACCACCCTAAACTTTTCCACGTCTTTTCGTAAAGATCCAACCCTTCAGGAAGAAAATAGTTCACGCAATGAAGCCACAAAACACTTGACGTCTGATCTCTCTAAAAAAAAAAAAAATCTGATTGGGGCAAAGCAAACTTAGTATTGTTCAGTGCTTCAATTCCTCTATCTATCAACTCGATGCAACAGACAACTATCCCCTCTTCAACTCTTCTTTAATGACACTCAGTTGTCCCCCCCATATTCTACACTGTACATCATCTGTCTGTCCTTTACTTATAATCTAAACTGGAAGCTTAACATCCTATCCTCCCCTATGCTTATGATACCACCCTACACTTTTCCACATCTTTTCGTAAATGTCCAACCCTTCAGGAAGAAAACAGTTCACACAGGAAAGCCACAGAACACTTGACGTATGTTCTCTTTAAAAAAATCTTTTTGGGGCAGAGCAAACTTCGTATTGTTCAGTGCCTCAAAAACTCAATTCCTCCATCTATCAACTCGACACAACAGACAACTATCCCCTCTTCATCAATAACACAAAGTTGTCCCCCTGTTCTACACTGAACATCCTCTGTCTGCCCTTTACTTATAACCTGAACTGGAAATTTCACATTTCATCTAGAGCTGAACGGCTTCTGTGAAGTTAGGTGTTCTAACTCGTCTCCACCAATTTTTTCTCACCCTCCCATCTGGAATCTCTGTACAGGGACCTTATCTGTCCATATATGGAGTATGGTTCACATGTATTAGGGGGAATTCTACTCATACCGCTCTTTTAGACATGGCGGAATCAAAAGGTTTTCGTCTTATCAGCTCCTCTCTTCTAACTGACTGTCTTCAGCCTCTTTCTCATCGCCGCAATGTTGTATCTCTTGCTATCTTCTACTGCTATTTTCATGCCAACTTCCCTGCTGATCTTGTTAACTGCATGCCTTCCCTCCTACTGCAGCCTCACTGCACAAGACTTTCTTCATTCTCTCACCTATATTCTCTCCAGGAGTTGATGAGACTCTTTTTTATTCCATCTTGGCTAAATCAATTTTTTCTCAATCCCCCAGCTGCCAACTCTGTACAAGGGCCTTATCCGTCCATGTATGGAATATGCTTCACATGTCTGGGAGGGTTCCACTCATACCGCTCTTCTAGACAGGGTGGAATCAAAAGCTTTTCGTCTCATCAACTCCTCTCCTCTAAATGACTGTCTTCAGCCTCTCTCTCTCTTCGCCGCAATGTTGCATCTGTAGCTGTCTTCTACTGCTGTTTTCATGCTAACTGCTTTTCTGATCTTGCTAACTGCATACCTCCCCTCCTCCCGCAGCCTTGCTGCACAAGACTTTCTTCTTACTCTCACCCCTATTCTGTCCACCCCTCTAATGCCAGAGTTAACCAGTATTCTCAATAATTCGTCCCTTTCTCTGGTAAACTCTGGAACTCCCTGCCTGCTTCTGTATTTCCACCTTCCTGTGACTTGAATTCCTTCAAAAGGGAGGTTTCAAGACACTTATCCTTCAATTTTTTACTATCGCTTTGGACCCTTTTATGGGACTGGCATCTCTGTGGGAATTTTGTTTTTTATTGGATAGATAAATAGATAGATAGATAGACAGATAAATAGACAGATAGATAAAAAAGAAAATTGGCCTAATACCCACAATAAAGTGATGTCAAAAAAAAAAAAAATTGCTGTCAGATTCAGCTTCAAGATGGAACAAGATGGTCCCAAATTTTCGCTAGTATTTACCCTGGTAAACCTGGAGAACACTAAGATAAATAAATAAATAAATAAATAAATAAATAAAACAGTATGTGAAATAGAAACCGCACAAAATAAAATAAATAAGAATGTGCTATAGCTTTCAATCTTGTCTATCTTCAGTATAATATTCTGCCTGGCTATACAATCATACACACACACACACACACACACACACACACACACACACACACACATATATATGTATATATATGACTGTCTGGTGTCGGTGAGCGGTCGATGGACCCTCCATTTTGATCTGTGGGCAGCTTGTTTTTGTATACATTGTTGTGTTAAATGTTACTGTGTTTCTATGCTCTTACATTGAGGATTACATGTAAACTGCCATGCAGTGAAGTTTACTCATTCTTCAGTCCCTGCCGTTGTGTGAATGGTAGAAACCTGTCTTCCAGGAAGCTGTAAATAACATTGATGTGCAGGAGGATATAATACTTTGTTGGGCGTGGGTGGTCCATTACTATAGGCCTTTGTCCAACGAGGTATTATACCTCTATCCTTTAAGAGAGTGTTTTTTTGTCATAACTGTCCTGTCCTAGAACGTGGCTGACGATTCTTTCTCAGTGAGTGGAGAGCTGCTTGGCATTAGTAACATTACCTTTCCTGTTGGTAGGTGAAACAGGGTGACGACTTTATTGTGTAATTAACCACAGGAGAGCAGAAGGGCTCTGTAGAGGTGAATGTGAGCTTTGCACTACACTGTGTAGAAAAGACAGTTTAGGGACGCTGATCCCAGGTAGTGGCAGTCATAAAGGGGAGCATAACTTAGAGTTATGACCATTTGTTAACAGGGTAGTTGGGGGGACCTGAGGAGGTATTTTGCTGATTTTCCTTGCAATGACTACTGCTTCCGTGTCAGAGACCCGTATTTGTGTCCCGAGCACATAACATAGGTGATAGTGGCTAGCATGGAGGCGTACATTCTTCACTCTTTTTCTCGTCCTAAACCTTCTAAACCTTGGTTTAACACAGCTTGTTCTCATGCTATACATGATAGAGAGGTGGCCCACAAAAGGTACTTAAGCCTTCCATCACCAGAATCTCATGCACTTTATATTTCTGCCCGGAACCATGCCAAGTCTGTTCTCCAACTAGCCAAAAACTCCTTCATTATCAGAAAATGTCAAAACCTTTCAAGATTTAACTCCCCTCGTGATTTCTGGCATCTAGCCAAAAATATCTCCAATAACTTTGCTTCTTCTTCTTTCCCTCCTCTATTTCAACCAGATGGCTCCACTGCTATCACATCTATCTCTAGAGTTAAATCCTTCCCTTAAACCTTTGCTAAAAACTCTACCTTGGACGATTTTGGGCTTGTTCCTCCCTCTCTTCCACCCTCTGACTAGTTCATGCCACGTATTAAAATTCTTTGCAATGATGTTTTCCATGCCCTCGCTGGCCTAAACCTTCGGAAGGCTTATGGACCTGATGGGGTCCCTCCTATTGTTCTCCGAAACTGTGCCTCCGTGCTTGCACCTTGCCTAGTCAAACTCTTTCAGCTCTGTCTGTCAACATCTACCTTTCCTTCTTTCTGGAAGTTTGCCTACATTCAACCTGTTCCTAAAAAGTGTGCCCGTTCTAATCCCTCAAACTACCGTCCTATTGCTTTAATTTCCTGCCTATCTAAAGTTTATGAATCTATCCTCAAGAGGAAGATTCTTAAACATCTATCACTTCACAACCTTCTATCTGATCGCCAGTATGAGTTCCGTCAAGGCCGCTCTACTGGTGATCTTCTGACTTTCCTTACTGAGTCTTGGTCATCCTCTTTTAGAGATTTTGGTGAAACTTTTGCTGTTGCCTTGGACATATCAAAAGCTTTTGATAGAGTCTGGCACAAAGCTTTGATTTCCAAACTACCCTCCTACGGTTTCTATCCTTCTCTCTGTAACTTCATCTCAAGTTTCCTTTCTGAACGTTCTATTGCTGCTGTGGTAGACGGTCACTGTTCTTCTCCTAAATCTATTAACAGTGGTGTTCCTCAGGGTTCTGTCCTGTCACCCACTCTCTTCTTATTATTCATTAATGATCTTCTAAACCAAACTTCTTATCCTATCCACTCCTACGCTGATGATACCACCCTGCACTTTTCCATGTCTTTTCATAAACGTCCAACCCTTCAGGAGGTAAACATATCACGCAGGGAAGCCACAGAACGCTTGACTTCCGATCTTTCTAAAATTTCTGATTGGGGCAGAGCAAACTTGGTATTGTTCAGTGCCTCAAAAACTCAATTCCTCCATCTATCAACTCGATACAACCTTCCAGACAACTATCCGCTCTTCTTCAGTGACACTCAACTGTCCTCCTCTTCTACACTGAACATCCTTGGTCTGTCCTTTACTGTCTGAACTGGAAACTTCACATCTCATCTCTAGTTAAAACAGCTTCTATGAAGTTAGGCGTTCTGAGACGTCTCCACCAGTTTTTTTTTTTTTTTTTTTTTCCACCCCACCAGCTGCTAACTCTGTACAAGGGCCT
>NC_087156.1:13661996-13669496 GCF_035594125.1 Scylla paramamosain
TCAATGTAAGAGCATAGAAACACAGTAACATTTAACACAACAACGTATACACAAAGAAGCTGCCCACAGATCAAAAGGGAGGGTCTACCGACGGCTCACCAACACTAGATACTAGGCTCAACGTGCAAGTCTCGTAATATATCAAGTGCATTAGATATAACCGTACTTGTAGGCAGGTTAATAGAGATTCGTAAGTCGTGACAAGTTTTAGCAGGTGTGCACTGCGATGAATTACTCAAATACCCCTTAATAGATACTAGCTCTCTAACTGTTTCCCTCCCAGTCTCCTCGTGGCAACACTGCCTCTATCTGCACGTCTGGCTCTTCTGGGGTATGGACAGTGACTAACCATGAGAGCGTAATCCCATGCTCATCAGAAGGATGACTCATGCCAGAATGAAGGGAGGAGGAAGGGGCAAACACCCCCCACATCACGCCCACCACTCCGCCTGACTGAGGCTAGCTCACACAAATAAAATGGTTGTTTTTAGAAAATAGCTGTGACTGAATTATGAAGGCTGGATGTATTCTGAACACTCAACAAGCAACAGGAACTCTTGAAATAAACATGTAGAGCTCAAACTGAAAGAGCAACAAGAAATAAGGAAATTTAATTAGGAAAGAAAAGTGACTACATACAGAATATTTTACACTAAGCCAGGTGGGCGGCCAGGCAGTTATCGTGCCTCTGGTGGCTGTCTTCATTTCCACTGACCTTCCATCTCTCTCTCTCTCTCTCTCTCTCTCTCTCTCTCTCTCTCTCTCTCTCTCTCTCTCTCTCTCTCTCTCTCTCTCTCTCTCTCTCTCTCTCTCTCTCTCTCCTTCTCTCATCTCCCTTCCACTGTCTCATCTTTCTTCTCACTTCCTTTGCTCGCTGTTTACTTTTTCCTATTCACTTCTTACTCCCTACATAACAATATATATATATATATATATATATATATATATATATATATATATATATATATATATATATATATATATATATATATATATATATATATATATATATATATATATATATATATATATATATATATATATATATATATATATATATATATATATATATATATATATATATATATATATATATATATATATATATATATACCTGAAGTGTATATATATGTATATATATATATATATATATATACACTTCAGGGTTCCTAATCCTATCACCAGCTATTGTCCTTTGTTAGGGCAAGGAAAAGGGAGTGATGACTCAAAAGCTTACAGGTAGGGAGACTATATCGCATCGCTATGCATTATGTATATACATAAATGGGAAACATTTTCATTGGATCATGCATTACACAGTTCATACTCACTTTCATAATTTTATTTACATATCGTATCAGTTTATATACATAGTGTATAATACATGACATTTATGTGACATAATATATATACATGTAAATCACAGCTCTCTGATTAAATTAGTCTCAGTTAGGAAAATCATCAGTCCATCAACCACATCCAGGTGCTCATCACCCAAAAAGTGTGGTCTGCATCAGCGTAAGGCCGCGGTCACGGCAACAAACTGCCAAGGGCCGCATCTCTTCCTAATAACGTACACAGTGAAGCAAGATGTGTTCAATAGAGAGAATAATGTTACAGGTGGTACATTGTGGTGGAAAGGCATATGGGTGGATAAGCTGCTGCCCATCCTGAGACATGCGAGGGCCACCTCCTCCCACCTTGTGGGGCGATCAGAAGGGGCCCACTCGTCCAGGCTGGGTTTGATGGAGTGTAGATGGGTAGATGGAGATTGTCACAGTGACTCTGCCACAGGAGATTTACTATTGATTGAACAACTGAGAGGCATGACTGCAGATCCCGATGGAGGTTCCACACTCCCTAGAGCTTTGCAGCAGACCGAGCCAGCATGTCAACCTATTCAGTCTTGCATACGAGTATAGTGGAATGTCCAGGCACCCAAATCAGTGAGAAGGATTTACAACAAGAATTCAACTCATTAATGATGTTGGCATAGGTTTCATTTGTATCCGTATGGCCGGACTCTACTGCCTGAAGGGCTGACATAGAATACGAATAAAATATAATTGAATGATGAGGTGAATTTAAAGCATAATCTATGGCCTTATCAATAGCAAAATATTCATCAGAGAACACTGATGTATGGGCAGGCAGTCGGAACCTGAGGGCCCACACACACGCACTCACACGTTCATTCGTTTTGGAGCCCTCAGTATATGGATGTAGAGTTGGAGGGAGGCCAGCAACAAGGGCCCAGAAATGTTGGTGGAGCTCCGCTTCAGTAACAAAAGCTTACTTCCCCGTGAGCCAGTTGATGATGAAGGTGGTGGTGAGTCGCTTCCAGGGGGAAACAGTGGACACCACGAGTTGGTCCGCATCATCCAGTCCCAGGCCCATCTGTCGGCAGAGCAAGTGTAGTCTGGCAGTGATGGGACGGCGGACCGCAGTGTGGAGGTGATGATGCTGACATATTATGTTGTTTGCTGCGTTACCGAGGGGAGCTTTTCAGGCTGCTTTCATCCCATGAGATAGCAGAAGGGCGTCACGCATCTACCTCCATCGAGCGCAGCGCAGGGCCCCAAGACACATTCGCTCACACTCAGAAGACTCAAGAGCATGGGCATGAGAGCATGTTAAGTTGTTCTGCACATAAATGCAACATTCTGCTTTGGATTGAAAATGAGGATAGAGAAAGGAGGGAACAGAAAAGTAGCCCCTTTTCTGTTCCATCCTACTTTCTCTATCCTCATTTTCAATCCAAAGCTGGATGCTGCATTTATATGCGCAATGACTTAACCTGGTCTCGTGCCCACGCTCTTGAATCTTCCAAGTTTTCCACAATCACGCTACGACTATGGAGTCACTCTCAAACTAAATTCATCTGTGCTGTAGACCTCTCACCTAACTCCTCTGACTATAAGAAATTCTTTGACTTCTTAGCTTTAAAAGTGGAGCACATTCTGACTCATCCCTTTTGTGGAGATCTCCATTCTTGAAGACTTCAATGTTCACCTCCAGCTTTGGTTTTCCTCCCTACTCACTGACCATCCTGGTGAACTAGCCTTCAAATTTGCTATCCTCTAAGACCTAGAGCAATTGGTGCAAAACCCTGCTTGTATTGCTGACTGTCTTGGAGATACGCCCAACATTCTTGGCCTTATCCTAACCTCTAATCCCTTTGCTTATGCTGTTACCCTCTCTTCTCTGTTGGGCTCCTCCAATCACAAACTACTATCTGTATCTTGTGCTATCGCTCCAATCCATCCTCAGGATCCCCCTAAGTGGAGGTGCCTTTGGCATTTTACTTCTGCTATTTGGGAGGACCTGAGGAGGTATTTTGCTGATTCTCCTTGGAATGACTACTGCTTCCATGTCAGAGATCCATCTCTGTGTGCTGAGCGCATAACAGAGGTAATAGTGTCTGGCATGGAGGCGTAGATTCTTCACTCTTTTTCTCGATCTAAACCTTGGCTTAACACAGCCTGTTCTCATGCTGTACGTAATAAGAGAGATGGCCCACAAAAGGTACTTGAGCCTTCCACCACCAGGATATCATATGCTTTATATTTCTGTTTGAAACCATGCCAAGTCTGTTCTCTAACTAGCCAAAAACTCCTTCATTGATAGAGTGTCAAAATCTTTCAAGATCTAACTCCACTAGTGACTTCTGGCATCTAGCCAAAAACATCTCCAGTAACTTTGCTTTTTCTTTCTTCCCTTTTTTATTTCAACCAGATGGCATCACTGCTATCGAATTTATCTCTAAGGCTGAACTTTTCGCTCAGACCTTTGCTAAAGACTCTACCTTGGACGATTCAGGGCATGTTCTCCCCTCTCCTCCACTCTCTGACTATTTCATACTACCTATTAAAATTCTTCACAATGACGTTTTAAATGCCATCACTGCCCTAAATCCTCAGAAGGCTCATGGACCTAATGGGATCCCTCCTATCGTTTTCCGAAACTGGGACTGTGCTTGCACCTTGTCTACTCAAACTGCTTCAACTCTGTCCGTCAACATCTACCTTTCTTTGCTGGAATTTGCCTACATTCAGCCTGTTCCTAGAAAGGATGATCGTTCTAATCCCTCAAACTACCGTCCTACTGTTTTAATTTCTTGCCTATCTAAAATTTTTTAATCTATCCTCAACAGGAAGATTTCTAAACTTCTATCACTTCACAACCTTCTATCTGATCGCAAGTGTGGGTTCCGTGAAGACCGCTTTAATGGTGATTTTCTAGCTTTTCTTAATGAGTCTTAGACATCCTGTTTTAGAGATTTTGGTGAAACTTTTATTGTTGCCTTAGACATATCAAAAGCTTTTGATGGAGCCTGATACAAAGCTTCTATTCTTTTCTCTTTAACTTCATCCCAAGTTTCCTTTCTGACCATTCTATTGATGTTGTAGTAGACGGTCACTGTTCTTCTCCTAAATCTATTAATAATGGTGTTCCTCTGGTTTCTGTTCTGTCATCCACTCTCTTCCTATTATTCATCAATGATCTTCTAAACCAAACTCCTTGTCCTGTCCACTCCTACGATGATGATACCACCCACGTCTTTTCATAGATGTCTAAACCTTCAGGAAGTAAACTGTTCATGCAGGGAAGCCACAGAAAGCCTGAATTCTGATCTCTCTAAAATTTCTGATTGGTGCAGAGCAACCAATCAGTGCCTCAAAAATTCCTTCACCTATCAACTCAACACAATCTTCCAGACAACTATCCCCTCTTCTTCAGTGACATTCAACTGTTCCCCTCTTCTACATTAAAAATCTTCGGTCTGTCCTTTTCTTATAATTTAAACTGGAAACTTCACATCTCATCTTTAGCTAAAACAGCTTCTATAAAATTAGGTGTTCTGAGATGTCTCCACCAGTTTTTCTCACCTCCCCAGCTGCTAACTCTGTACAAGGGCCTTATCCGTCCATGTATGCAGTATGTTTCATATGTCTGGGGGTTCCACTCATACCGCTCTTTTAGACAGGATGAAATAAAAAAATCTCATCAACTCCAGGAGAGAATAGAGGTGAGAGAATGAAGAAAGTCTTGTGCAGTGAGGCCGCAGTAGGAGGGAAGGCATGCAGTTAGCAAGGTCAAAAGAGAAGTTGGCATGAAAATAGCGGGAGAAGATAGCAAGAGATGCAATATTGCGCCAATGAGAAAGAGGCTGAAGACGGTCAGTTAGAAGAGAGGAGTTGATAAGACGAAAACCTTTTGATTACGCCACGTCTAAAAGAGCGGTATGAGTGGAATTCCCCCAATACATGTGAACCATACTCCATATATGGACAGATAAGGTCCCTGTATAGAGTTTCCAGCTGGGAGGGTGAGGAAAAACTGGCGGAGACGAGTCAGAACACTTAACTTCACAGAGGTTTCCAGTTTAGATTAAAAGTAAAGGACAGACAGAGGATGTTCAGTGTAGAAGAGGGGGACAACTGAGTGTTATTAATGAAGAGGGGATAGTTGTCTGTTGTGTCGAGTTGATAGATGAAGGAATTGAATTTTGAGGCATTGAACAATACTAAGTTAGGTCTGCCCCAGTTATATTTTTTTTTTTTTAGAAAGATCAGATGTCAAGTGTTCTGTGGCTTCCCTGCGTGAACTGTTTTCTTCCTGAAGGGTTGGACGTTTACAAAAAGACGTGGAAAAGTGTAGGGTGGTATCATAAGCATAGGAGAAAATAGGACAAGAAGTTTGGATTAGAAGAGCATTGATGAATAATAGGAAGAGAATAAGTGACAGGACAGAACCATGAAGAACCACTGTTAATAGATTTAAGAGAAGAACAGTGACCATCTACCAAAGCAGCAATAGAGCTGTCAGAAAGGAAACTTGAGAAGAAGTTACAGAGAGAAGGATAGAATCCATAGGAGGGTAGTTTGCAAATCAGAAGCTTCTGATATGTCTAAGATGACAACAAAAGTTTCACCAAAATCTCTAAGAGAGGATGACCAAAACTCCATAAGGAAAGCCAGATCACCATTAGAGCGGTCTCAACAGAACCCATGCTGGAGATCAGATAGAAGGTTGTAAAGTGATAGATGTTTAAGATGTTGAGGATAGATTCAAAAGTTTTAGAGAGGCAGGAAATCAAAGCAATATGATAGTAATTTGAGGGATTAGAACAGCAAAGGCCATTTCATATGAAAGACTTTGTGGATGTCCTGGAACACCCCCTATCATACATTAATTTTTGACAAATGCCCTTGAAATGCAGAGCTCCAGGTTTGCTAGGTGATCCATCACGCCTAGGTACTTCCGAAAACCCAACTGCTGATCACCTAACAAACCCGTTCCCTCTAAAACAAAATGAGACTCCACTTTATCATACGTTCCAAGATCTTACATAGACAATCGAGAACACAGTAGGACAAAGCGCACTGGGGTCTTTAAGGCGTCCAGTCTTTTTTGGGGATTGGGATGACATGAGCAAAGTGCTAGGAGTGAGGAAAGGTGTGAGTGGTCCAAATTGTATTGTAGAGTTGTAATAATTTTGCATAGGAATGGTGGCCAAGATGTAGTAGCATAATATGTGAAATATTGTCTGGCCCGGGAATGGAGCCTTAACAGGATTTCAGGACAAAGAGGAGTTCATCCTACGTAAACTGTGTGTTGCAGTCTGAGTTTACACCTCCTGTGGCAAAGTTTGGGACAGTGAGTTTTACTGCTCCCCGGCATTTTCGCCAGCCCAGTAATATACTGTATTGCTGGAGTGGCGAAAATGCTGGGTTGTTTTGTTGATAATAGTTGTTTAGTTGGTTACTGATGACTTTTAAGGTTGTAATGTATATATATATATATATATATATATATATATATATATATATATATATATATATATATATATATATATATATATATATATATATATATATATATATATATATATATACTGAATGGTTTTCTAGACCTGTGATAGCGAAGTTGTATTGGTGAGGGTTGATGTGAACTGTCTGAATGAGTCTCTTAGCAATACGGATGACTTTCCTTGCCTGAGCCCTTGACTTTATAAGCTATGAAATTTGCTTCACTGGGCTTCTGCCTGAAATGTCTGTACCGTCTATTACGCTCACGAAGAGTCAGAATATGCTCCACTTTGGAAAATTCTTACAGTCATAGGAGTTAAGTGAGAGGTATACAGCACAGATAAATTTAGTTTGAGAGTAACTCTAGTCGTAACCAAATGGTGGAAAACTCGATAGTTCAAGAACGAAGGCATGAGAGCAGGTTAAGTTATTGCACACATAGATGCAACCTCCAGCTTTGGATTGAAAATGAGGATAGAGAAAGTAGGAGGGAACAGAAAAAGAACTCTCAGTTGCCTCAAACACCTGTGTTTCAGTGAGGAAAAGATGAGGTTTAGTGAAGAAGTGGTGTTCTACAGATTGAAAATTAGATTTAAGGACGCATATATTGCAGAAGTTAATAAAGAACAGTTGAGGAGGCTGCCAAGACACTTAGGGTCGATACCAGTAGAGCAGTCCGACCTAGGGG
>NC_087156.1:13674496-13704496 GCF_035594125.1 Scylla paramamosain
GCTCATGAAAATACTGACTCTCACAGTATCAATGAAAATCAAAATCAAACTTACAAAAGATGAACTTTTTAGAAAAAGATTCCCAGATAGCGAAATTAAGTGAAGAAATCTCTGACCTAAAAACAAAAGTACAAGTGTTAGTAACATTGATAGTGTTGATCAGTACAAGCATCGAGACACCATTACTGTGAGTGGCCCACTACTACTGGAAAAGTCCAGAGAAGAAAACGCCACCACCATCATTAAAACTGTGATAAAAGAAATCCTGAAAGTCAATATTAATGAATCAGGTAAACATAGCACACAGAAATGGACCAATACATTCCCAACGCAAACGACCCAAACACGACCTGGTGGGGGCTTGTATCAAGATGAGACCTCAAATGTATATCATTGAAGGCCTCATGCCGAAACAACTCATCCTGTTCAAAAATATCCTCATCATCAGGCGAGACCACAGGGATAATTTTTAACAGTGCCACACTAAGGACGGCAAAATAATAATCAAACTCAAGAGCTCCTCTGTCAGACACGAAATAATAGATGAACAGACTCTGCTCACCCACCTACATAAGTACCCTGCCATATGAATGACATCTTGCATCAATCCACTTTGTATGAATCCATCATCACTAATGACATTTACTTAATTATTTGTGTCACCACTTCACAAACAAATTGTTATATTTTATACAATTACTACAACCACTACCACCATTATTATTACTTCATTACTAATAATATTACACTACTACAACTATAACCACTACCACTATAACCACATCCACTACAACCACATTACAACCACTACAACTACTATCATTACTATTGCTGTAACGTTGTTTTAAGTCATCCCTTCAGCGCAGCATCCATGAAGAGAACGGAAAATCTTATTAATCTTATTAATATGCTTTTTCTTTGATAGTTAATTGTCCACTCATCACATTCAAGTTTTACCTTTAAATTCTAGATTTTTTTTGTTTTGTATTTCATTAAGGTTGTTACCCGTTTTATCAATTCACTGCATTATTTGCATAGGGTTTCAAGATTTGTATAATTATATCTGGTATTTGTTATATATGCTCAAGGTGTGAATAAACTGCATCCAACCGGAACATCAACTTTTTCTTCAACCTTAACAACTGGTGACCCCTGGACAAGAAACTACTCTTCAGCAATGGAAGAAGATACCAAGCCCAGCAATGCAGAAGCAACCATTTCCACCGTCGCAGTAAAGCTGTCACCCTTCTGCTCCAGTGAGGCTGCATCGTGGTTTCGGTGAGCAGAAGTTCAATTCTGGCTGAGGAAAGTTACAAGTCCTCAAACCAAGGCCGACTATGTACTGGAAACCATCCCTGAGACAATTTTTCCTCGCATCACGACGTGGCTGGACAACCATTACAAAGATGTCACCTACGACGACCTCAAGTGGTATCTCCTTCAAGAGTTCACACTCTCCGTCAGTGCCCAACGTCTTCTAAATCTTCTCCTAGCATATGCAGTGTGGAATGAGATGCAAGCTCTAGCTACACTACCTGAACGTGACTCTACTACTGGCAAACCACAGAGGGTAGACTTGGTGCAGGAGCTATGGCTGCAACGTCTTCCCTCATCTGTGAGAGCTGCCCTACACAAAGCTGATGACTGCCCCATGGAAGAGTTCATAAAGAAGGTGGACAATCTTATCAATGCCGCAAAAGTGTCCCATGCCCCCGACACCATCTGCCCTGCCTTAGTCGATGATCTGCCCAACACCAATGCTGCCAGGGAACCTGTTTGCAAGTGGCTGCCTGGCAACCAGACGCATACCAGGAGTTTCCAGCCAACATGGACAGCATGGACTGTGCTACTACCATCACAAATTCAGAGCTGGAGCTCACAAATGCGCCCCAGGTTGCCAGTGGCCAAAAAACTGTCAACGAGGCCACCACCGACGACAGCAGTGGCCTCTTCAGACCCCAAGCCTGGGAATATCAATGCACTTGCTTCACTAGCCTCTGGTTTCTTTGTCTCAGACACCTTATCTAGCCGCAAGTTTCTTTGAGACACAGGCGCTTTCTGTTCCCTGTTTCCAGCCACAGCAGAGGACAGAAACCACCCTTCGACACACCAATTAGGCATCAAGCTCATTGCAGCCAATGGAAGCACAATTCCCACCTACGGCACCCGCACCATCCTTATCCAAACAGCTGAACGCAGCTTTTCTTGGGATTTCATCATCACCGACGTCAAGACACCTCTCCTAGGAGTGGATTTCCAGAGTCATTATGGATTGCTTGTTGATGTCACCAACCATAAATTGCTGGATGTAGCAACGTTCCGCTCAACACCTCTTGGCTCCCACCGCCAACACACGGAAATCTGTTCATTGAGAACAGATACCCCTTACGACATGCTCAGACAAGAATTCCCTGAAGTATTCCACCTAGAACTCCATCAGCAGCCTGTCCACTCATCAAAACATGGAATTTTCCACTACATCAAAACAACAGGTCCCCCGGTTCATTCCAAGTTTAGACGGCTATCCCCTGAAGAACTTCAAGCAGCAAGTTTGCGCCGACATGGAACAAATGGGCATATGTCAGAAGGCCTCGAGTCCATGGGCATCTTCTCTTCACCTTGTCAAGAAAGCTGATGACACCTGGCGGCCCTGTGGCGACTACAGGCGACTTAATCTTGTTACAGAACCAGATCACTATCCCCTTCCCAACATGGCAGACCTTATCTCCAATCTACATGGGACCAAGATTTTCTCCAAGCTTGATCTCCTGAAAGGGTATTTTCAAGTTCCAGTTTACCACAAAGACATACCCAAGACAGCAGTCATCACACCCTTCGGGACTCACACATTCAATTACTCCACTTTCAGCCTTCGAAATTCAGGGGCAACGCCTAATGGAGGGCATCCTCAGAGACCTTCCCTTCTGCGCCTGTTACATGGACGACATACTGGTCTTCTCCAAGAACTCAGAAGAACACCTCCAACATCTCCGAACCGTTCTGCAGCGACTACAGGACAACAGCCTGTTGTGTGTCAGGACAAATGCCAGTTTGTCGCAACATCAGTGGAATTCCTTGGACACTAGATATCGTCCACCAGTGTCTCCCCCCTTTTGGGTAAGGTGGATGCAGTTTCAAAATTTCCTCATCCCACCACCATCAAAGGACTCCAAGAGTTCTTCGGTATGGTAAACTACTACCATTGCTTCTTGCCAAGCATTGCCCAGATCATGGAACCACTCAACAGTTCTCTCACCGCAAACCAAAAGAGCTGAAATGGGGACCAAAACAGGAATGAGCCTTCGAGGACACAAAGACCGCCCTCACCTCAGCTACAACTCTTTCCTTCCCATGCCCCGTTCGTTGTCATAGGGGATTTGACATCTCCCTATCACAGCATCCCCAAACCATTCACCCTTGTGAATTTAGCTTCCCCGAGCCAAAATCCCTAAGGTGACTTGGTATCCCCCTTGGTATCCCCTTCCATTTTTTGGCTCCCCCTTTTATTTTCTACTCAAACATATAATATTATTCTTATTATTATTAAAATGCGAAACATGTGAAACCACCTTGAGGATAGTTTCAAGAACAGAAAGCTTTCACCTTTCCCTAGAGGTGAAATGGGAAAGAAGTCAATCAGAAAGTTGGCAAAAATTTAAGTGCATTGTCTCTGCTTCCTTCCAAAGAGCTATGACAGTATGGTTGAGTGTGAAGACTCTTTCACGTGGTTTCACCATGGATGAGTAAATTCTCTAGAGACAGATAAGAACTGTGGGTGGAAATGTGTAGACAGTAGTCCCAAAAAGAAGAAACAAAAATTCTACTTTTGGTTACCAGTTTTTAATATTGTATAATTTTTTTTCTAAATCTTACTGTCGGTATTTTATAAATAAATAGAAATTCATTGTATATTCCAAAGAATTAACAAAAATTCTAGTTTTATTGTGGCCCTTATCATAACTTTCATAATTTAAAGTGATAAAAAAGGGGGGGTCATATTGCCTGGTAAAACTAGAGGTGCCGAAATCCCTAGGGGGGTTCCAAAATCACTGGGGAATTCCACTCAGGGAGGCCATATTCACTGGGGTGCCAAATCCCCTGTGACACCGGCACTCGCCTTACACTGACCATGGATGCAAGTTCTGTTGCTGTTGGAGCAGTCATTGAGCAGACCGTCAAGGGTACGACACGACCACTGGGATTTTTCAGCAGGAAACTCCAGCAAGCAGAAACAAGATATAGCATGTTCGACCATGAACTACTGGCTGTCTACCTCACTGTTCACCACTTCAAACACCTCCTATAAGGAACCCCATTCACCATTCATACGGACTATCGCTGACGCTTGGTCAGCACCTCTCCAGCATTGCTGAGTTCAATTGCACCATCGAATACACCCTGGGAAAGATTAATCCAGTAGCCGACGCCCTCTCAAGAGTGGAAATAAACTCAGTCTACCTCGGAATCAACTACAAAGAGATAGCAACTGCTCAACAGAATGACCCTGAGACTGCAGCCTACTGCACCACCATAACGAGTCTGTGACCTTTCATCCCGGAACCCCACCACTGCAAAATCTTTGATATTGTCCATGGTTTGTCACACCCATCTGGATGCTCAACCGCCCATCTGATAAAGGAGAAATTCGTTTGGCATGGAATGAATAAGGACATAAGGCATAAGGCCCGATGCTGCATTGCCTGTCAGACAAGTAAAGTCGGCCGCCACACTGAGTCGGGGATAGGAGACTTCGACCAGCCCAAGTGTCGTTTTGGACACATTCACGTCGACATGGTTGGCCCTCTTCCACCATCAGATGGCTCGCAGTACCTCTTCATCACTACAGAGCGTTCCACATGCTGGCCAGAAGCAATCCCCATGACAAATGCTACTGCATGAGATTGCGCTGAGGCCCTCTTACATGGATGGATCAGCCACTTTGGTGTTCCAGATGACATCACTTCTGACTGGGGCCCTGCCTTCATTTCTCAGCTGTGGACATCCCTGGGAGAATTGATGGGGACAAACATCCACCTCACCACGGCCTACAATCCAGTAGCCAATGTCATGGTGGAGTATACCCACCACACCCTAAATGCTGCGTTGATGGCACGCTGTACCATACCGGATTGGAAGGCCCAACTACCCTGGGTTCTCCTTGGGGTGTGAACATCACTGAAGGAGGGACTGCATGTCTCCCCAGCCGAGATGGTTTTTGGAGAAGCTCTTGTTGTTCCAGGAGAATTCTTTCTATCACCCAATACAGCCATTGATGACAACAACCTCACCATACTATGGCACACCGTGGGGAAGTACCAACCATGTGTCCAAACACACAAGACATCGCCTCCACGATACTTCCCCAAATCACTCATCGCCTCTAAGTACGTCTTCGTAAAGTACGACACTTACAAACCACCCCTTGCTCGCCCTTACCAGGGACCCTACGCCATCCTGGAACGTAACTCAAAGGCATTTCGCGTCAGTATATCCGGAGGCAGCGACTGGGTGTCAATTGACTGCTTAAAACCTGCCTACCTTGAGGAAGAGGATTCCACACCTACATCGCCACATGTTGATGACCCAACTTCTTCCTCACACCACCTGGGTGCACGTCCTCCTGCACCATCCCCTAAAGATGGACTTCGCCCCACCTCATCCCGCACTGGACAGCTCATCCGACAGCCTGACCTTCTTGACCTCTGACCAGGTAGGGAGTCTCTCATCGAGGGGGGTAGTATTTGTAACGTTGTTTTAAGTCACCCCTTCAGCGCAGCATCCTCGAAGAGAACGGAGCAGTTTGGCAGTGACTGAAAACAAACTCACAAAATCTTATTAATAAACATTAATATGCTTTTCTTTGATAGTTAATTGTCCACTCATCACATTCAAGTTTTACCTTTAAATTCTAGATTTTTTTTGTTTTCCATTTCATTATGGTCATTATCCGTTTTATCAACTCACTGCATTATTTGCACAGGATTTCAAGATTTGTATATTTATATCTGGTATTTGTTATATACCAGAGAACGGAGCAGAGAGCAGAGAGAGTGTGAATAAACCTCATCCAACCGGAACATCAACTTTCATCGGAATCATCATCCTCGACGCTGCTAACACTACTATTACTATTCCACTACTTCTACTCCATAATTTGTTATTACTATCACTATTACCACTACTACCATTAATACTGGCAGCATTATCATTATTCCACTATTACTACTAGTATACTACTATCACTACGGCCTATCTACTACTACTACTACTATCACTAACCTAACCACTACCTATCCACTACTACCATTATTAAAATCAATATTGCACCACTACTATTACTGTTCCTATACTTCTGCTACTACTTTTACTACTACTACTACTACTGCTACTACTACTACTGCTACTACTACTGTGAATACTACTACTGCTGCTGCTGTTGCTACTACTACTATTACTACTACTACTACTATTATTATTATTATTATTATTATTATTATTATTATTATTATTATTATTATTATTATTGTTATTATTATCAATATAGAACTATTTTTATTGTTGTCACTATTATTGATATTTTTATGCTACTTGTGTTATTGCTTAACTATATTACTCTCGTAATTTATTATTACCGTTAATACTATTACTGTTACTAGTTTGTTTGTAATTATTTTTATTTATACCATTGTTGTTTCCTTATTAAATTATTATTATTATTATTATTATTATTATTATTATTATTATTATTATTATTCATTATTACTGTTTTTAATAATAATCACTATTGTTATTCTTACCATATCATTAATGTGCATCTTTATTTTTATATTATTATTATTTTATTTAATGTTATTAGCATTAGTAGTAGTAGCAGTAGTAGTAATCTACACAGAGGTAATGCAATGGAGAAAGTAAGAATAATGAAAGAGAAAAGATGATAAACGAGAAGAGAGAAAGAAGAGAGAGAGAGAGAGAGAGAGAGAGAGAGAGAGAGAGAGAGAGAGAGAGAGAGAGAGAGAGAGAGAGAGAGTCAGGGTACTAACGCCAGATGTACGGTTAAGAGTGGTTGCTTGCTGCCATTAACTTACCATAAGAATTTCCACTCCCAGACACTCCTTTTCTGATTAATTTACCTTATTTCCTTCTGTTCAGTCAGTTTGAGTCTTACATTGTTTGCAGCAGAAGAGTTGCCCATGACAAAGAAGCTATCACTATTCATTTAGCCCCCTTTTTTTTTTTATCAGAAGAATTTTTTTAAGTAAAGTGTTTTATTCAAGTAGAGACTGCCCAGGGAGTAGATGTGGACACATGCCTATGTGTATGTGTTGCGCCCCCCCCACCCTTTAGCAGCAGCGCTGGAAGGCAGTTGGAGCACTTTTCCAGTGCAGTCGCTACCCAGTAGTTGGAAGGAGCACATGTACTGAGACATACTCTAGCATTTATTGAAGACTATGATCCGGGCAGTCTGCCAGTAAATGTAGTTGTGAATTACACAGGGAGGTAACTCCTCAGCTGTTCAAGTGTACATGTCGAGTTTGCTTAGGAATCGGTGACTGACCCTCCTGTGTATTCATGGGCACTCTTTCATAGTAGTTTCTTGCATCTTTTTGTTAATAACCCTGTTTGCTTTAAATGATACTGCGGGCTGAGGCAGTTCAGCCGCATAGCAAACTTTATTCCCTCCCCAGGTCCTGACAAGGCCTGTCGCCCAGGAGATAGTAAACGACACTACTCAGCTTGAGGTTATAGTACTCTGTTGGGCAGTGGGAGGACTGTCACGGTGGGTGGAAGCCCAATGGGATATTATACCTTGATCATATACGTGTTATTGTGTGTTAACTGTTTTTCCTAGACATGATTGTCAATTCTTTTCCGGATTTGGGGTGATGAGTGCTGTTTAGAGTACTTCCCTTGTCTGTGGGTAGGTAAAACAGACCGGCGACCTCAAATTATTGTGACCTGGAGTTACGACTGTTGTGAAAAGGGTGCAAGAAGTCACAAAGTATCCTGTACACCCATATCTGAGCCTTGCATTGAGTCCACATAGGAGGTGGCTCAGTGAAGCTAGTCCAGGTGTGGCAGCTTGGTGAATGGGCTAGGAACTGTGGTTGTAACAGAAATTGGTGACCTGACCAGAATAGCTGGGAGCTTCGTCACCACCTGGGGGAAGACAGTTCGTTGTTTGTTTCATTGTTTTATGTGTGCCCACATTTAGAGTAAACCATGGAGGGCAGGACTGGTAACAGGGGTGACTCGCGACCTGCGTCCCCTGCCTCTGCTGGGAGCGGTAGTGAGGACACCTAGTCCCACACATATCGTCCATGGATGTGTTAGCCCTGCCTGCAGCGTTGGTGGCTTCTCCCAGATCGAAGGCATGTCTGGGGAGATGAGATTTAAGTTAGAGATGAGGAGAATGAAGCTGGAGGCTGAGAAGCAGGGAGAATTAAGAAGGCTCCAGTTGGAAGCAGAAGCTGAGGAAAGGAGAATGAAGACTGAGGAGGCTAGAGAAGCCAGGAGACTTGAAGCTAAAAAAGAGAAAGAGCTGAGACTTCCTGAAGCAGAAAAGGAGAAGGGGAAGGCGAGGATGTATGAAAAGGAAATGAAGATCCTTGAGGCTGAAAGAAAAAAGGAAGAAGCTGAAAAGAATAGGAATAGGATGTTTGAGTTGGAGAAGACTCGAATAGAAGTCAATTCACCTCATGGCTTGAGGAGAGGAGAAGGAGTTAATGAGAATACTGCAGAAAGCCAGATGGTGATGAGTTTGAAGTTGATTCCTGAGTTTGATGAAAAGAAGGTGATGGAGGGGTTTAGTAGATTTGAGAAGAAAGCCTCAGGAGATATGAGTTGGCCTTATTGCCAATATATTGAAGGGGCAAGGCACTGGAAGTTTATGACAGGATGTCAGTTGAGGAATTGGAGGACTATGAGTTTAAGGCTGATATCCTGAGGACTTATGAGCTGCAGCCGGAGGCATATGGGCTGCAGTTCCGCAGGGGGAAGAAAAGACCCAGTGACTCCTGTTTAGAATTGCTTGCTATCTTGAGGAGACATCTGAAAGGTGGATTGCTAGCAGGCAGGCCACCTCCTACCGTGAGCTAAAGGAACTCATGATAATGGAGCAGTTCATTAATGTGGACGAGAAGGGGTTAGTACCGCTGCTCCATGAGAAGAGGTTCAAAAGCCTTAAAGAGGTGCTACATAGACAGATGACCACATGTTGGCGCACCAGCCTGTGCCACGGTGGGTTGGTGGTATATCTGGAGGGGCTGGTGATGTGTCTGGCAGCGCGGCCGGCGCCAGTTTGTCTGGAGATCCGCGGTTTAGTAATGGCTTCGGAAATAAGTCTCAGTGTGTTAGCCCTGTTAGTAATAAGTCTCCACCCAGACCACGATGGAGATAGTTAACTTGTTCCTGTCAGTGAAACACAAGAATGTTTTATAATGTTACTAATGTTATGATTCCATGCTATGTTGTTGACACAGAAAATTATCCTGAATAATTTCTAAAAATTCATGAACTTTGCATCGCTCAGGTTGGACACACTCAGGTCAGACTCGCCTAACTCAGGTCAGATCCGACTATAATTTGAATGTAAAGGGAAGTGTAACAGAAAATTACATTTTGTTCATGTCAAATCTCTTCGAGAATGGTATCAGAAAATCTGTGACAGCAAGGGAAGGTAAAGTTTACAAGCAATAGATATATCTATATTTTTGACAGAGTTGGTGCTAATCAAGTCACAGATTTTGGAGATGTGAAAAGAAGCGGCAGTGCAAAGCAAGAGTTCATGTAAAGGATGAAGAAACTATCAAATTTTCATTCACACGCAGCCTACACAGCTCAAGTGAAAAAGCAAGAAACTACTACGGGCTGCTGAAATGGTGGAAGAAACTAATCAAGTTATCAAAGAATGTGTAGTTACGGAGGGTTCTGCCCCTCGTGTGTGTGCTGCCCTACTACTTGCCATGGCAGGAGTGGATGGCAAGGAAGAAGAGGGTCAGGTAGAGTTTGTTGAGAGCAACATTATTATGAATAGACGGCGAAGAGAGGAGGACGGGAGTTTGTTGCTCCATTTCGATGTGTCATCCGCAATTAAGGAGGCACGGGTGCTAGAAGCACGTAGCGGTCTGGTGCTTAGTCATTTTGGAATTGAAATGACTCAGGAACGTTTGGCGCTTGTTTGGTGGTCGGTTATGCCCACAGTAGTTGGGTGTAACCGCGTGGGTCAGGCTGGCAAGCCTGTTGACCTCTTGTCTGGGGCCCTTCTCTGTTGTGTTATGACCAGTGTTGTTTCCCCTGGTATTGGGATTACTTGTAATGTTCCTCACCCTATCTCTCCTTCCAGGGCGAGTAGTGATGACGTCAATGAGATGAGTGTTACAGCGCCACATCAAAAGGCAACATTTAGTGAGGCTGCCTCAGTTAGTGTGTTGCTTGCCGCTCAGGAAGCACCCTCATTGTTGCTGGGGACTGCTGTTGGCCAAGCTGTTGTTAATTGTCAGGTGCTGGGCCCGAGATGTGTAGTATGTGCTGATGGATGTCGGCTTCCTTGAAGTGACAAGGTATCAAGTCTGATGAGAAGTGTTTGCACAAGGGAGCAGTTGGTGGGACCAGTAGGGCTGTTCAGTGGCATATTGGCCAGGCTCATGTTGGAGCTGTTGTTTGTTTTGTGACAGCCAGTGTTTGGCTCTGTGTGCGGCGATGTGTGTGCTGTATCCTGGAAAAGAGCAGCCATCAGCTCGCTTTGGTGATACCTGTGTCATAGAGGGGCTGGTGGGAGGAATGAGGCATAGTAGTGTTGCATCTGACAGTGAGATGCAGGCTTGGTAGTGTCACACCCAGGAAGAAGTATTTTGTTTTGTTAAGAGTAGCAAGATGGCCCCTCTGAGTTTTGCCAAGGAAGTGGTATTTTTGTTTTACCAATTTTATGGGTGTGGCACAGAGGCTCCACGGAGCCAGGAGCGGGCAAGTGGGAGTAATGGTGTGGCCAGTGCAGTCCCGTTTGAGAGAATTCTTTGGCCAGGAAGCATTTTGCCTGGCCCTGTTGCGTTGTTGCTCCAGGAGATTACGATCGCTTGTGAGCTCATTGTGTGTTGCAAGGAAGCAGGGATGTTTTTTGCAGGGTGACTCTGAAGTGAGGAGAAGATAGAGATGGTATAGAGCGTGTAGTGAAGAGAGAAGTGGTGAGGGTAGATGGAGAAGTAGAGAAAGCAGAGGACCGAGATGATGACTTAGGCGGAGGAAGAGTGACCAGAGTCACAGGCAGAGTTAGAGTATGGCTGCTGGAAAAGAGATCTCAATAAGATGCACTCCAGGAGAAAGCTTGCACACCAGTTAAACAGAGGAGACTACAGGTCCTGGCGAAGTGCCAGAGATGGGTCTGGAAGGAGGAGAAAGAAGAAGCTGAAGTCTGAGTTAGAGGGCCAAGTGGGAGCTCTGTTGCTTTCTGTTATAGTAGTCAATTATTTCAGTGCTTTAGTGGTGTTTGGTACTTTATAATTTGTACATACCCCTTGTTTAATTTAGGTCTGATGATGTGTTCAACGAGCATGTTGTTTTCTAATTTGTTGTTTCCTAAAATTTTAGTAAGCTTTTGTATAGCTTTTAAAAATTTCCATTTATGAAGGGGAGAGTGTAATGTACAGTGAGATAACGCAATGAGGAAAGTAAGAATAATGGAAGAGAAAAAAATAATAAACGAAAAGAGAGAGAGTCAGGGTACTAACGCTCGCTGTCATTAATTTACCATAAGAATTTCCACTCCCAGACACTCTCCTTTTCTGATTAATTTATCTTATTTCCCTCTGTTCAGTCACTTTGAGTCTTAACAGTTTGCAGCAGAAGAGCTGCCCTTGATGAAAAAACTATCCCTATTTATTTAGCCACCCTTGTTTCATCAGAAGAATTTTTAAAAGTAAAGTGTTTTATTCAAGTAGAGACTGTGTGAGGGGCAGGTGTGGACATGTGTTATTCAATTATTATTTTATATTGATGTTATTGTTCTTTTAAGAAACATACTTATTATTGAAATTATATTATTGACTTTGTATTTCTCCTCATTTTATTATTATTATTATTATTATTATTATTATTATTATTATTATTATTATTTATCAGTCTTGACAATATATATATATATATATATATATATATATATATATATATATATATATATATATATATATATATATATATATATATATATATATATATATAGATAGATAGATAGATAGATAGATATAGATATAGATATAGATATATATATGTGTGTGTGTGTGTATATATATATATATATATATATATATATATATATATATATATATATATATATATATATATATATATATATATATATATATATATATATATATATATATATATATATATATATATATATTCATCCTACGTGTGCCCATGGCCAGCCAGTCTATTCTATTTTTAACCTTTCTCCTCCTTCTCTACCTCTCAAGGGACTCACACCTTCCCTCCAGTGCTTAGGGAAAACACTCGCATTCGTTTCTGAGTCTTTCCCCTGGTCATTGACCAAAATAACGAGCTCTATCATTGGCTCCTACCCTGTATTTCCTGACATCTCATTGGTCATTTCTTCACCCTAGAAGTTGTATTCGTGATCCACTTAGCTTACATAAACATAGCCCGCATGCGTAGCTAGTCCTGAGTTTCAGTCAGAGTCAGTTTCGGCTGCCCAGTCCGTTCCTGTACGAGTCACAGTCAGTCAGTCTTTTGAGAGAGTTCACATCAGTCTGCTCAGTCATCATCAGTTCACGAGCAGCAGATCACACTACTTCAGAGAGAGAACAATCATTCGTCATGTCAAAAATCATCTGTGTCTCGTCTCTGTCACGATCGCTTACTTACCTGCGATCGTACGATCCCGGTTATCTCTCCAAGAAAGTGGACGTTACACTGATCCTGGAAAGTTTTAAAGGTTTGGATTTTTAAAGGCTTCGAGTGCCTACCCGACCTATCCGAAATCACCAGAATTATCTCTCACTCTACCTTTACCTTGACTCAGCACACCTGGAATTACATCTAATACCAGATTAATGTTTGGGGGGTAGAAAACACGATTATTCTATGTTACAAGCACATATATTAATACTAATAATAATTCACAAACAACATGAGGTAGTACACGTTACTACATGACGTTCTCGTCACTTCCCACATCACCAGAACCCATTTACACCTCCACCAGTCACAGAAATATTTCCCCTCAACCGCAGGAATTTACCCGGACGCCATTACCGCCTCCCCAGACAATAATTCCCGCATTTCACCTCCTCAAGCCTCACAGGAGATTACCATTATCACCAAAGATTACCCATAACACCATAACATCGTCCCAAAATCACCAATACACCACAACACCAACTTCCAAAGTTAACACCACAACCTCCACTCACAAAATGGCTGCCAGTTTGACCTATGACCCCTTCCAACAGCGTCACCAGCACAACTCAACAACCGAATTTCAGCGAACAAGAGCTCTTGGTACCACAAAAGACTCACTAACCTGATCCTGGATATCAAGGTTATACTGCTACACCACTAACACCTCCACGAACTCACTCCATCACCAATCCACACCAAGATCCTTCCCTGAGAGACACCTTCCCTCCACCTTTCCTCACGACCTAAGGCGCTCTGCCTTTCCCCTCCTTGGAATGTGTTGTTACCCACTCAAGCTCCTCTCGTTTTCAACGTATTTCACCTCAATTATAATTCCTTCCTTATACATACAAAGATATAGAGAACTTAAATTATGAAGAGAATAATACTACATGATATAAAATGGGTAAATAAGCCTTACACTACTTATAACAATAATAAGGATAATGCCCGAATGGCAGGTAACCGGAACATGGGGACACTAAGAAAACGTGATCCCATTCAAGGTAATCTCGGCCAATAACATGACATCTCATATCAAGTGCGTACATTCACCACATTATTAAATAAGAAACTCACACATCATTCGTGTTTTTTTATTCTCACACATCTACATTACCAATTTACAACCCACGACCTCCAAGTAGTAGGGAAAATGCCACGAGGGTCCCCTATCCTTAAATGGCATGCCACTGGAGTCCCCATGAAATGGGGATCCCAGTGGCATGCCATTTAAGGATGAGGTACCCTGGTGGCATTTTCCCGGGGATCTCAGTGGCTTGCCATTTCAGGATGGAAACTCAGGTGGCAATTTAGGCATGGGGACCTCAGCGGCATGACATTTCAAGATGGGGACCCTGGTGGCAATTTAGCCATGGGGACCTCAGTGTCATGCCATTTCTTGATGGGGAACCCTGGCGGTAAATTAACGCTAGGGGGAAGTGGATCATTTCAAGATGGGGACCCTGGTGGCAATTTAGCCATGGGGACCTCAGTGTCATGCCATTTCTTGATGGGGAACCCTGGCGGTAAATTAACGCTAGGGGGAAGTGGATCTTTCACGGCGACGTCACCAGGGTCTTTGTTACAGGGGAGCGACGGTGACAGAGGCAGCGACAGGGAGAGGTGGGTGCATGCGTCCTTATCCTTCGGCGATTATGAAATGACTAGATGAATCAATGATGGTCAGTGGGAAATAATTGAATGGTAGGGAAGCGGAGCCTGAATTCATCAGGCGAGGTGGTCGCTGACGGCTTGCCACCAAGGTCCCCATCAAGAAATGGCTTGCCACCAGGGTCCCTGTCACATGCGCGGCAGGTGACGGTGGCGGCAGGGAGAGGCGTGGGCATTCATCCTTATTCTTCAGCAACTATGAAATGACTAAATGAATCAATAACAGTGGGTGGGAAGTAATTGAATGGTGCGGGGGGCGGAGCCTGAACGCATCAGGCGAGGTGATCGCTGACGACTTGCCACCAGGGTACCCATCGAGAAATGGCTTGCCACCAGGGTCCTCGTCACATGCAAAGTGGGTGGCGGCAGTGGCAACATACCACCAGGGTCCCCATCAAGAAATGGTTTGCCACCAGGGTCCCTATTACACGCACGGGTCCTGGGTGGCCAGGGTGGTTGGGTCTTGCCACCACATGTTCCCTCCAACATCTTAATACAATTCAATGTCTCCCACCACTCAATGGTCAAGGTCAGTGGAAGGAAAGGGGAGGAGGTCTGAACGCATCAGGAAAGTGGGTGGCGAAGCCACCAAGGACCATGTGGCCTTTGTTTTGGGCGGGAACAGGAAGTTGAGGACTATAGGATGGGCTGCCACATGCCCAACATGCACTATCCAGGGTGGTCAAGGAAGCGCAAGCAGATCTTACCACCGCCGCTGGTTCCCCCCACCCATCTCAGGATGGATCAATACATTCCAATGCCCTGCCACTACTCGATGGTCAAGATCATCGTGACTACCCACGCAGTTCCATTACCTGCGATCCATCTACCTGGATGCCTGTGGTGGCGGGAGTGGCAGCGGTCACCTTTACTTTCGCTGCCCACCCACGGTGTGGGTGAGGTCATTGACATAATACTTATGACGGATGGCCACCTTATTATTAGAAAGGTTATGCAAAGGCGATGGGACATTTTATTTTTATTAGGGCAAATACAGCTCATTGATTTGCTAGGACAAATACATCTCATTCATTCAAAACATTTGCGAATTGAAGGCGAAGAGATCATCGTAATTGCTTTCAATGACGGGCGTAGTTTTAATAGCTCTATGAATCACCTTACAAGGGGCAGGTGGGGCACTGGGGAGTTTTGGCGTGCTGACATCCTCTGGTGTGTTAGGGAGCATATTTTTTTTTTTTTTCTGTTTTCCTGTGACTTCTTCTTCACCTCGTGGTGCTCATTACCGCCTACAGGCGGCATGTCTGACCCCCACGGCTGTGATTCGGTGGGTGGCGGCATCAGTGACTCCGGAGGTTGCGACCGCAAGTGCTGCAATGGTGGATTTGGCTGCTGCTGCGGCTGCCACTGCGGCTGTGGCTGCTACTGTAACTGCTGCAGCTCCTGTCCTGATGGGGCATCAGGAGGTGGGGTCGCTGTTAGCGGTGACATGTCATCATCGCTAAAGATCAATTTCTTCTTTAAAGGCTCCGATACTCTCTCCACACCAACATCCTTGTGGTCGGCGCGGCTTCGCTTTCCCCCAACATCGCCCAAATGAATATCAAAGCGGAAAGAGATATATTCTGTAACAGACAAAAAGAAAAAAAAAAAAAAAAAGACGATGAGAACAATGGAAAAGTTTTTTTTTCTCCTCTCTTTTCTTATTCATTGGCAAAGAATGTTAATGTAATTTACAATGGCGAAAGTGCGTGATGACATGCAAGGCAATGGCGTACTTAACCGCGGTCCTCAAGATGAAATGCTTGTCAGCTTGTTCCATTCTTGGAGATGAATCCTCGACGTCTGACTGGGTTGAGAGGTGATGGCAAAGTGACACTTATCCATCAGCAATTAGCCCATATTGACCCTTCCCTTATCACTGCTTTACAGATGTTATAACATCTCGCTTGGCTGCCAGCTGGACAAAACATAGGCATACAATGTGGCATTTTACGAAATATTACATAAGCCATACGAGTAATTTTTTTTGTCATTATATAGATATTGATGCTTTTTGAAGGTGATGTGAATAATGCACATTGCACGTTTTAATGTATGCCAACTCAGTCGAAGGCAAAAAAAATAAGCAATACCACACACGATGGAGTTCAACCCCTGAAGTCGATAATTTAATGTGCTAATTTTCATATGTGGACAAATTTGCATAAAATGATGTAAGACGATGGAATTGTATTTGGGATGTAAGTTATAGCTATCATAATAGCCTATGGTCTGACTTTGAAAATTAAGATAAACAGTAATACAGTGACCCATGGTCTTTGACCAATAAATGTATTTAGGATGAAAGCACATGGCTTCGCCTGTTTTCTGGCAAGATTTATCAGCTCTGTCACACGACATTGGTCATGGCAGGCTAAAAATAAACTCAATCACCCAAGACGCCTGCTAGACTGGCTTGTATTTCACATGCATTCATGATGCCTTATGCGTGGACAATGCAGTGAAAGTAGCGATAACGATCAATTTCTATGACGCCAGTAGTGTCAGCGGAAAACATGATGACGCAGTTGTGATTACGTCCCTTAGCAAAAGACAGATTAATTCTTAGGTTCCCTGATTTATCCGGAGGGATGGCATTGTGCATGTCCTCCATCACAAAGTTAAATAAACATACTGTCCAACCTTTATTAAAAGCATCAAATGTTAGGGAATTACACATGTCCAATCCTAGTGACTCAAGAGTCGTGTAAAATAATTTTGATGCATGATGGGGGAAAGAGCTATGAATGTTATAAATAGTTGCCCCGTTCACGGTGATATGTACATGTGACAGATCGGCATGATGAAAATATAAACCATTCTTATCAATTACACCTTATAAGCTGTCCATATCAACTACTGCCATGGTCAAATTTTGAGGTATGATTTGCATGAAAGGTAATTTGGCAATCAAAGATTTTTAATTGGCGCCCAACACATACGTTTTATTGAGTGTCCTATTGAAAGTGTATTGCATTAGATTTAGAGTCAAGGAGCTATTTAACGATTCTAAGGCGAGCAGATGTGGCGTGACGTGGTAAACCCATAACTTAGCCACCTCGAGCTTAAATTTGAAACTGCTGACACCCTAGTGTGAATTAAGAATCCATGTTTTGTTAGCCAATTCTAATCGAATTCTCACATCAACAGAGTCAAGTAGGTAAGCGTCCAGAGTTGATATATCCAAAAACAAAGGTGCAGTCATCAAAAGGCCGTGCGTTTTGCAATCTTTTATCATTTGTTTCTTGCCTTTATTCCCACCCGTGAAATAGTCTTCATCAAATTTATTGATTATGCCTTTTGATCCATCATAATTGCAGTGGTAGAAGGCGACCCGACTGATAGAATCAATTCTATCCTGAGGGACTGTTGTAATCATTTTAATGAAGGCGTACGGATAGTTGAACAAAGAGGACAATTCCACAAGCTGTTCGTTAAAATAACAAGCGCAAGATTTAAACATCGTATTATTCAAGCCATTACTAAAGACGACATAATCGTCATTGTTTTCTGGTGAGCCATCCGCCTTCGCCATGCTAATTTGCAGTTCTAGAAACAGCGTTGATAGTTCCAAAAATTGTGCTGGAATGCCAGACAGTCTAAATTCAATGTAAGGGTCGTTAATCCCTGCATGTTTATTAGCATTAGCATCTAAATTAACGGGTAATATGTCCAACTTGCTCCTCGCAGGCGATTCACCTACGGGAAATTCTCACTCACAGCCATCAGATAATTGCTCAAGGGGGTGGAGGTCGCTCCCCCCTGTACATCCGGTCCGTAATGAGTCATCTTCGCGACAAAGCTAAATATTGAAGATATCTGCTTTATAGCAAGTCTTTCTTTTCAGTTGCCTGGTTGGCTGTTTTCTCTTTTCTTTCTTATTCCAACTTTCCTCTTTTTCATTATTCGTCCACCTCGAACTATCCTTTCGCCCACACCCTTCACAGTGGCGACGCCTCTATTTCTTTCGCGAAGTCGTTTTCCCTCTAAAACATCTGATAATAAACCTTTACATATTTGGAGCACTTCAGGTGCCACAGTGCGCATGAGAAAGGGAATTGCTTTTTAAGCAAAGCCTCTCAATACGGAAAATAGACTGTCACCTCTTCTTGAATGGGGTAGAATAAAAACCCAGATGTCGCCTAACACCCCGCCTTTGCTTTGCGTAAAAAACAAGTCATATTCTGCTCAAGTGGGAGGTGTGAACGCTCTCGTCATGATGACCGCCACATCACAAATAAGACTCCGAGCATAATCACCGGCTATTTATTTCTGTCTGATATGCAGTAAGAGGGTGATTGATTTACCCCTCCCAAAGTGAATAGACCGGCCAACTTGATCTGCGAGTTGAATCGCAGTTCAGTCAATAATAGTTTTACTGAGCGATTTATATGCAACCTGATGAAACTCTTTACCGCCAGCGGATTCCATGCTAATGACTTCTAATAAGTTGACATGCTGACCGCCATATATCGTTGGTGTCACACAGTCCACGTAAAATAAATGCGAAATCTATTCCCTCATCAATTCGAGGTGGGAAAGGGGCAGGAATTAAGGTGGAGTCGTTTTCAGTGTATGAACTGTATAAATTATACTTGGCGTGATAATCACAGCCCAAGACTTGAGCCATCCTGGATCCAAATTTTTCACTCAAGTAGCAAAAATGACCATTGTTGTTGGATTGCGGGGCTTTCTGAAGAATGCGTTCCATCCTTTGCATTTTTCATTATAGTTAAAAAATTAATCACCCTCAAAATACCGGTCATACTCAGTCTTCATATTGCTTTTTAATTTTTCGGCAATTCAATATTAATGACATCAACCATATACCCAGTATCACTCACCTCAGTGTTCGTTCGAGGTGTGTATGTATGGAGTTTATAAATGCGTGTTTCATCAACATGGGCTATGGCCCAAATCTTAATCCTGCAAGCATAATCACCTGTCACTGGACTCAAGAACTGTTTTGGATAAAAGCAGTTTATCAGACCTACTTCATATTTCTTATTTGGATCAAGATGGATGGGGGGAGTGATCCTATTTTCAAAGCGATGGGGCTGGTTATGGGGGTAGAGGTCAGTGTTGCCCAGACTCGTCAAATACAGATAATGCTCCTCTCCCGCCATGATCAAAATAAATAATTACAGATAATGCTCCTCTCCCACTATGATCAAAATAAATAATAACGGCCATCCCAGTTAAGGATACTCACAGTTAAGTTTATACTCGTTTCGTCGTACACATCAAATTTATTTTAAAATTTTACATGATATAGTTTATTCAGGCTTCCTCACCAGAGTACTTTCAACTCCAAAAGGTGATATTATTTTATTAGGGGATGTGGGTGGTGGGACAAACCTTTCTGACCATAACCCTTATTAATTATCCATCCATGGGTCTGCACCCCTGACACGCCTAACACGTGCACGTCAATGACTCATCCATTATTGATTTACTTACTCGTTTCCAGAGTAAGATGGGGCCTTTCACTTTGATATGCTTCCCAGATGTGTCTGACCCTGCCGCCTATCAGTTCACTTCATTGAGCCGTATTTCTGATGGCGTCAGCGGGGAGTTGCACCAAGCGAAGTAGCATTGATAATAATGGATGCTTATCATCTGAAAGTCTTTTCGCGTCTCCTTTTCCATCGCCGAGTACTTGTATGAGATCAAACACACTTATCCTCGAAAATGGCGGAAGTAAGTTACCACGACCATCCCATGAAATCCCAGGTTTACCCTCTAATAATTTCAAGAGAGATAAATGGTAATGTGCCAGAAGAGAGGACTTGATTAACTCTTCCTTGTAGAATGCACTGGTCACATGCTCACCCACCAAATCCCTTATGTACTAAATAGGATTTTACGTGAGTAATCCACACGACTTATCTTAAAAAGCTCCTCAGTATTGTTGATGGTACAACCCTTATTGAATTTAAATTGCGTTCGGGAGGCACGTTGTAAGCGTACAATATCTCTCACGTCTAATTTATGACCACACCCAAACCGCGGTGTGGGGTGTGATTGTACGTGTTTATTAGGGTGGGCAAGATGTTAATATATGTCAGTGTATTGTTCTGCGTGAGATATTTATATATTTTTGCCTTTATGGTTCGGATGACCCTTTCTGCCAAACTCGCCTTTGTTTTGAGCGAGTAATTGGAATACAAGTTAAATATATTTTCAGTGCTTGATTATAAAATTCGGATTCCTGATCGGTAAAAAGATGTGACACGCCTGTAAAACTTACCGAATCTGAAATTTTTTACAGCACTTTCAGGCTACAGCAACTGGATTTACTTGTCAGCATTGCCACTTTCAAGTACCTGCTGAAAACATCCAAGCAAACATGATGTATTGAACGCTGCCATTGTGTCTGTGCAGCTTCGTAAAATTTGCCAAATCGCAAGTTAAAATGACGGACGGTTTAGGAGCGAGAATTTTTCACCGCGGAAAACGTTTTAGTGTTGGCCTGTGAAGCGTATAAGTGCCGATGTTCTGCAGAAGTGTCCTCACATCGCGTAGTGTTAGATTCTTATCCCTTTTCTTTCCCTCTCTGTAGAGTGCTTGCACACCTAAACATGCAGGATTCGTTATATCCTGATAAAGTTCGTCCAAACCGGCGTTCACAGCAGATAGACTTTCTCACAGGGCGGCTCATTCACAATATTTGTGCGCAGTTTAATTTCTTTGGGTGTGTTCGGGGATAAATCGCACAACAAATAAATGTGATCTCGTCTAAGCACGACATTTTTATAAATTTCCACAAAGTGTGTGGCACGCTCCTTTCCATAAAGTTGCCTGCCCAGACATTAGATTTGATAAATATCTCTGTTTTTTTATAAGAATGTAATACGAGGCATTTAAAGTCATTGTTCTAACATATTTTTCTGGGGAAAAAGACATTCTGCGCTATCATTATAACTGACAGATTTTTATGTCTCCCTTTAGTAAAGGCCTCTGCTATCATTTGAGAATTGCCAGCCGTGAGGAAATTATCATCTAATATCAAGAGCGTGTGCACTTGCGGACTGGCATATGGATTGTCATCCATCACAGAATCAATAATTTTCTCATGCACTTCGACCTTATCTTGAAAAGGGTAATTCTGCTGCAATGAATGCAATGAGACGCCACAAATAATAATTCTGCTAAATCCATGCTGATATTTCTCCATAATTTCATTGCAGAGGTGTGTTTTCTTGGAATTTGTATAACCTGCAATAATTATGCACACAGGATATCTGAAGAGATTCAGCATCACTTTGCTAAATGTCTTGGCTATGTTAAGTTCAGAGGAGCAGTAAAACACACTACGATATGTTTACAGTATTTATTGCTCAACCTTTATTTACATGGTCCTGTAGGTAACAGCATAACTAGCCTACCAGCTGCATCCTCATCCCTACCCTCTAATTATGATGTGGATCCCTCCTGACTCACGCCTCTTCCTCAACCTCCTCTTCATTCTCCTTAGCCTAAGTACAGATGTTCTTACATTACCTCCTCCTCTTCTTCTTCTTCCTCCTCCTCCTCCTCCTCCTCCTCCTCCTCCTCCTCCTCCTCCTCCTCCTCCTCCTCCTCCTCCTCCTCCTTCACCTCCTCCTCTTTCTCCTCCTCCTCCTCCTCTTCCTCCTCCTCCTCCTTAACCCACGTGGACAGTACAATTGTTCTTACATTACACGTACAACAACAACGCTAGCAGCTGCAACCTCTCTATCCCCTAATTATGACGTGAATAATGTCATGGAAAGTCCCAGCCGATCACGTCACAACCCATTAAACCATCCTCCCCCTCCTCCTCCTTCTTCTCGGGCGTGAAGTCTGAATGCTGCCAAACACTGAATAACGCAGGATGAATGTCTGCTATCAGGATTGAAAATTTCATTCCCACCTTGCACGCCTCTAGGATATGCAACATAATCTTCTATGCCACTGCACGCAGCATGCAAGCAATAGTTGATAAAAAAAAATTCTCTACTCTTGAAATGATAAAACCAGATCCTTCAGTCTCGCTGGTAAGGCTTTCCAACCGACCGTTCAGCTGATGGATCCATAAATCAGCAAGGTCAGGCACATCTTGATAGGTGATCAGATGTGCTCTAAAAGCAATATGAATGACTCGATGTTCATCCTCGCCTAAGGTAAAGAATTTAACTAGTAAAAGAGAAATGTGTGAAAATATTTCCAGGGTGGGAGGGAATGGCAAACCATGTGATGTGAAATATGATCTAATTTCCTGTATAAAGAACTCCCTGTATTCAATAAGTAGACCGAGTGTATCTCTGCTTACATGTTCAGGTATGTCATATTCATGTCTGATGAAGCTCCTCATAAAATTTTTCTTTGAATCAATTAAGCGTGGTTCTTCAAGTGGCCCGTGCTCATCATGGTCTGCTTCTGCTTGTGGCCTGTCTGAGAAAAAAATAGAAGTAGCAGCGACTGTTTATTATTATTATTATTATTATTATTATTATTATTATTATTATTATTATTATTATTATCAAATTGATATTTACCTTGTGTAGGTAGTGGGGGACTTGAAGTCTTGGAAGAATTTTATACATTCTTTGATAATCCACTCGGCCCCAGCTGTGGTGAGTCTTTAAAAAGAAAAAAATATTAGTAGTTGCTAGTAGTAGTGATGGTGGTACTGTATTTATTGATTTATTAGTAGTAGTAAATTTTTTATTTTTTTTTTTTCCTCACCTCTTCCCCCACCTCCACGTTGGATGTTGGTTTGTGACGCTTGCCAACGTGTGTGTTCTACATCACCACTTTGCTCAATCAAGTGTGAACCTGTACAGGAAGAAGTACTCAGCGCTCAAACTTGTAAAGGTTGACAGTCATTTCATCTTTATTATTATACATTCTCACCAAAATAAGTAATAATGCTTACCAGAAGAATCAGGATCTCCAACTTCGCAGGTGTGTTCTGGTGGAGGATGCGGAAACAGAACACCACACTGCTCGCATAAATCACACTGGTCTTCCACACATGAGGGACAAGATGGTTTATTGTACCATCTCCCGCACACTTCACATAAAAGCCGTGTCTCAGTTTTCCCACAGTGAACACCCATTTTTCTTTTCTTTTTTTTTTTCATAACATTGTCAACACTTGCACCCCGTCCGCTATGGCACGCAGAGAAACATTGAAGTTTCCCGCGCAGATGACTGTGAGGCATGTGGCTTGACTCAGAAGTAGGCAACACCTGCCTGTTTCATTATCTCCACCCCTCCCCTGATCCTGCCTTTGTCGATTCTCTTCAAAATTTTACATCTGAGACTCAAAAGTTAACGAGGTCTTATATGTAACACACAAGTAACACTGTTTTCCCCATCTTCAAACTGAATAGGTTTGCCTCCTTGATTGGTAATTTTGATGGCCACACTCTGTATAGTTGATATGGGAGGTGGTTTATACGTAATTGGATTCATACCTTTACTGATGCTGTCGCCGGGGAGTGGTATGGCGTCTAATATATAAACTAGTTACCAAATCGTCTAATATATAAACTAGTTACCAAATCGTTATGGTTACCAAATCGCGTGGGAGAAATGATGTCGGTATAAAAGTACATATAATCCGTCCCACATCAGCTCACAGTACGTATTGAGCAAATAATTTTATGGGTCTCGAGGGGGAAGCTTCGCTCGCATTGAAAGATGAAATGGCATCGCCAGGTCTTTGAAAGTAGACAGTTTAGCGAAAATATGGATTGAAACCCAGAGCGTAAGCTATATGCGAGGCAAATTTTATACTTATATCACTGTAAATACGATCGTCATTAGGAGGTACGATCTCATTGGTAACTATGACTTTCTCCAAGTCGCTGTCGTGATAGTTAATTTCCGAGTATGGGAAATAGATCTTAAAGGAGTCCTTCAAAATTGTTTGAAGTTCTCTCACTATCTGTCCATTGATCGCCTTAGTTATGACTGATATGTTCTTATCGGTAAAATTGGAGATGATATTCCTTTCCAGTAGATAGGTATATATGTTATATTCATAGACATCAAACTCGGACTGTTTTACCCGACCATAAAACAACATACTGGAATTTGGATCCCCTTCCATAATGCAGTAGAAATATTTAGAGAATAAGATATTACACAGGCCGACTTCATAATCCCTGCCAGTGTCTAAATGAATGGGTAAGATTCTGTTTTCAAATTCTGTTGTTGTGTTTTTGGGAAATGACCTGGCAAGAGAAGATAGGTATACGTATATATCATCACTGTCTCTGAACGACGTGTTTTTTATGCCCTATCAACTAACAGACTGACTTTAAACTTCGCCTTTTCATGTCATATATAAGTCGACAGGCTGGAGGTTATAACAGTACAGTGTGGCAGACCTTGACCATCGAGTGGTGGGAGACATTGGAATGTACTTAGATTTCGGAGGGAACACGTGGTGGCAAGACTCAACCACCCTGGCCAGCCAGGATCCGTGTGTGTGATGGGGACCTTGGTGGCAAGCCATGAGTGATCATCTTGCCTGATGCATTCAGACTCCACCCGCTTACCATTCAATTACTTCCCACCCATCATTATTAATTTATTTAGTCATTTCATAGCTGCCAAAGGATAAGGACGCACACACCACCCGCTGCACATGTGACGGGGACCCTGGTGGCAAGCCATTTCTTGATGGGGACCCTGGTGGCAAGCCATCAGTGACCGCCTCACCTGATGCATTCAGGCTCCACCCTCTTACCATTCCATTACTTCCCCACCCACCGTTATTGATTTATTTAGTCATTTCATAGTCACCGAAGGATAAGGGCGCATGCCCCCGCCTCTACCCGTCACCATTGCTCCACCATAACATGGACCCTGGTGACGTCGCCGTGAAAGATCCACTTTTCCCCTGGCGTTAATTTACTGTCAGGGTTCCCCATCAAGAAATGGCATGCCACTGAGGTCCCCATGGCTAAATTGCCACCAGGGTCCCCATCCTGAAATAGCATGCTGCTGAGGTCCCCATGGCTAAATTGCTACCTGGATCTCCGTCCTGAAATGGCATGCCACTGAGGTCCCTGGAAAAATGCCACCAGGGTCCCTGGTGACATTTTCCCTACTACTCCTCCATGCTACCAACAATACCAAGCGCACTGCCTGGTCCTCCACGCTGATCCAGCGCAAGCAAGCATCATCAAATGAGGCAAGCATCATCAACTGGGCAAGTATTTCATCTAAACAAAACAAGCGGTAGTCACATAATCTCAGAACAAAGTCTGAGAACAATTATTATTATTATTATTATTATTATTATTATTATTATTAATATTATTATTATTATTATTATTATTGTTGTTGTTGTTGTTGTTATTATTGCTATTATTAGTAGTAGTAGTATCATTATTATTATTATCATTATTATTATTATTATTATTATTATTATTATTATTATTATTATTATTATTATTATTATCATTATTATTATCACCATCATCATCAGCAGCAGCAGCATTATTACAATAACTATTGTTCCTACTATTAGGATTATTATCATTGTTACCATTTTGTATTATGATATCACTAACTATTGTCATCCTGTGTAGCTAAACTGATCCTACACCTGCTCAGCTGTACTCTGCACATTAGTTATAAGTACTATATTTAGTCAAATTTTCTTTTGTCACAACACTGACCAATCTTTTTTTATATGCTTTTTGATGACAATAATTAATCAAACAATTGCGTTAGAACATCAGATATTACTTTAGAAAATAGAAATCAAATCCATGGTCACGCGGTCTTAAATTTATTATCAAATCATCGTAATCTCATTGCATAGTATTCTCTCAAAACGAAAACAAATTAAACATTGTACACTCTAGATCACTGATAAAAAAATATGGACAAAATAACAGCCTTTCTTAACTATCTCTCTACATCTCCTAATATACTAGGCTTCACTGAGACTTGGCTCAATGAGAACAACAAACACATGTATAAGTGTCCCTACTATCTCTCAAAACAAAAACAAATTAAACGTAGTACACATGAACTTTAGATCACTAATAAAAAAATACGGACAAAATAACAGCCTTTCTTAACTATCTCTCTACATCTCCTAATATTCTAGCCTTCACTGAGACATGGCTCACTGAGAATAACAAACACACGTATAAGTTCCCCTACTATTACTTGTACCATCTTATAAGAAAAACACGTGCACTGTTATAAAACATACCATAATATATTGAATGCAACAATAAAACACCCTAAAAAATCATATTATATAAAATTGCTTTCATATTTGTGAACGACACATGTAAAATATGAAATGCAATGAACAGACTTAAGAATTATTTTAAAAAGACAGACAAACTCTAGTTCTTATAAAAATAGAACACTACGTTAACCCCTTGAAATTGCTGAAGTTTTTAACGAATATTACACAAACATAGCCCTAATGTAGACAGATATCTGCCACTTTCACATATCAATCCGATAGATTTTCTTCAAGGTGACTTCCCTCACTCCATGCTTGTACCACCAGTTTACCCTTAAGATATATCACTTGTTATCAATAAATAAGATAAATAAATAAATAAATAAATAAATAAAGGAGGTTTGAATGAAACCCCTTTTTTTTTTTTATCAAATAAAGACAATTTAGCAATCCCTCTGTCCCTCAGTCTTTCATCACTGGCAAATTTCCGCAAAATTTAAAACAATCAATAACAAAGGTCCCAGAGATGAAACTGGCAATTACAGACCTGTTTCTATCCTCAACATTATCTCAAAAATTTTCGAATCCCTCATGAAGAAAGTCTCAGTACTCTAGCTCGAGGTTAAATCATTCATCACCACGGAACAGTATAGTTTTAGACAAGTACTAAGTACTTTTGGTGCCCTGAATTCCTTTCACACATGATATATATGATAACTTGAATAAACGGAATTATGTATTAAGCATTTATATTGATTTCACGAAGGTATTTGATAGAGTTGAACATGACATCTTATTACTTAAACCCTGTTATGATGGAATAAGAGGAACCATAAATAATAGGTTCAAGGGCTACTTATCAAACAGAATGCAATCAACTAAAATCAGTAATATCATATATATATATATATATATATATATATATATATATATATATATATATATATATATATATATATATATATATATATATATATATATATATATATATATATATATATATATATATATATATATATATATATATATATATATATATATATATATATATATATATATATATATATATATATATATATATATATATATATATAACCTCCCATTAATATTTAAAAACATCCATAGTAAATTGTTTGCTGATGATTCCACATTATATATATATATATATATATATATATATATATATATATATATATATATATATATATATATATATATATATATATATATATATATATATATATATATATATATATATATATATATATATTTGGGACTTGTACCCATTAATATTATCCATGATGACCTAACACATAAAAGAAATGAAATACGTATACTTCATCATAACTTGACAATATATCAACAATCCTTGTCTTATATGGGTCCAAAAATATATAATTCTGTTCCTAATAATATTAAAATGCTTCCTTCCATACATCCTTTAAAAAAAACAGTACAGTACAGCTGCACCCTATGAAAAATGTGTCCCTTTTTTCGACCATTGTATTATTACAAAACTCCCCAAAAACCTCGGCTTTATATGGGCTGCCTATATTAATGTGAAATATTTATATATTAATATTTGTTGAAACTATTGTAAGGTTATTATAGGCATAATAAAGTGTTTTAAGTGTTTCTTCACTCAGTGTTTAATGTTTAAATATCTTTTTTTGTTCACTAAGTACTTTTTTTACTTCTTTCATCTTGCACTTCACCTGTCTCAACTCTTCCGTGCATTGTAACTGTTGATCCAAAATACTTCAAACAATCCATAGCTTCCATTTGTTCTCCATTCAGTATTACATCCATCTTTCCATCACCTGTCTCTCTCAGACATTGCATTACTTTACTTTTACCAGCATTCACGTTCAGCTTCCTCCTCCTACAAACACGCCCAAACTCCTCCACCAGCCTTTCAACTCCCAGCAAACAGTAGCTAACTCAGATCCCATACCCTTTCCTCCCCAGTAATCAAACTCAGACCTCTGGTTAATACTCATATTTATTACTTCCTTCATCACATCATCCATATACAAGTTGAACAACCGCAGTGATATTACACAACCCTGATGCAAGCCTACTCTGACGGGAAAGAACTCGCATTATCACCAACTCTCGCACATGCGAAGCTATTCACATAGAAACTTTTCACTCCTTCCAGCAACCTGCCTCTAACTCCATATACTTTCAAAATATATCATAGTCCCATCATACGTTTTCGCCAAGACCATGAACGCCGAGAAAATTTATCACACAACAACCTCACTGCAAAAATTTAGTCTATACGACTGCTTCCCTTTCTAAAACTTCCCTGTTTCTCGTGGATGACATTTTCAGTTCCTTCTCTGATTCTCTTTATCACCTTTCCTACCACACTGAGCAAACTGATGCCCATGTAATTAGAGCATCCCCGTCAATCGCCTTTTTCCTTTATATAAGGGAAATACACATGCATTTGTCCAGTCTTCTAATACCTTGCCAGAAATGAAACACACATTCAGTAACCTTACCAACCACAGAATGATGCTCTTCCCATCACTCTCTAAACACTCTACAGTATATCTATCCAAACCACAACTTTCCTTTCCTCATTTCCATTTATACCTGACACACCATACTCGTATCTACTAACAACCCCAACCACAACTTAACTTCCCACCTTCATTTCCTAACACTAAAACATTCATTATCTCCAAAACTCCGTACACATTCATCAACCTCATTCCCCCAAAAAAATAAATAAAAATTCTCTCTACCTCCTTCCTTCTACTTCCTAGACCATATGTATTTACGAAGACCCACAACTTCCTACGTTACTCTAGATTAAAGGGGACTTACTGTTGTTCTGTCAACCAGTGCTGTATCATAGGAGTTATACACAAGACCACGCCCTCTCTTCGTCTCCCTCTCAACACACCTGACATCTTTCCATTCACACATTCAAACCACACACTCACCCCTCCCTTTCAATTTGGTTTCACTCGATGTAACTTCCGTTCCACAAACATTCCTCCAATTATTTCCCTTTTACCTTCGCCATACATCTGCGCACATTCAGAAATCAGACATTCAGTGTTATGCTTTGTCTGTTAATAAAAGAAAAAAAATACAAAGAAAAGTTCCTAGCCCCATCGCTCCGTCCATTTTGGGCGCTTCTCACGACATACAGATTCAGTGGCAGTATTTTAACCCCTGCCACAGAACAGAAACTTACTGAAACAATATTA